>NC_038045.1:39654559-39954559 GCF_002211085.1 Panicum hallii | reverse complement strand
TCGCCGGGAATATGAGCATGCCACCATGGCCGCCGCCACTCCTCGCCGCCGACCATGCTCCACCGCTTTTCCTAGTGCATATCACCCCCCAACGGGAACAGCATGTCCTGTAGGCAGTGTAGGACGTGTTCCTCCCCGCCAAAGACCTCGCCGCCGGCGAGAACACGCCGGTCAGACCCGCCGGCCGCCATCGTGGGCTGGCAGGGACCCGTTTGCAATTTAGATTTCTGTTTTAGGGACCCTTATGCTTAAATCCGAGGGCCTCTCTCTAAACTCCTCTTTCAATTCTTGTTTGCAAAGCAGTTAAATTGTAAAATTCATAGAAATTTGTAGAAAAATCCAAAAATTGTCAAACCAGTTTTGTTGTACTCTAGAAGTTGAACTCAACTACTTTTGTTACTAAAGTTTGATTTGAAACTAAATACTTTTTGATTTATTTTAAACTCTACCAAAAGGGTATCTTGTGCATAACTTTTGCATGCTAACTCCTTTTCCTGTGATTTTTGGTGTGTAGTCTGTTTAAGGTGAGTACAAGCTTGTGTAAAAATTTCAACACCAGTACTACACCCTAGATTCAGCTAATTCAATTTTGTGCAAATCAAGCTTAAGAGGATTTAAATTTTATTCAAACATGTTCCTAAGCTTTTCATGCTTAGATCTTTTACCATATGTTGATATGTTGATAGTTAGTTCCTAATTAATTTTTCAAGAATTTATAACACTGTTTACTTAAAATTTGAATTTAAACCTAACCCTTGAACTAAATTCAAATACCCTAGTGTCTATTTTCAGCAAATTATGAAAAATTCATAGTAAGCTTATCCACCAAAAATTCAAGGCCATAGCCTTTATGAATTTCAAATTAAAAATCAAACTTGTTAACCTAATTCAACTAATTAAGATAATTGAATTAGGATATCAATAATAAGTTTATATTTAAACCTCTTGCTTTATGAATGTATGTGTATGACGGTTGGATTGCAACTTTATCGTGAAATAAAAATTTTAACTTAAGAACCATCTAAATCAAATCCTTGCATATCATGTAGAGTCAGCGACACTCGATGACGGAGACTACGAGCTAGTCCCAAAACACAAGCAAGGATTTTCTGAAGATCCTGCGAACGTCGCCGAGGTTATAACTGAAGCCCCGAACCAAAGTTCGGAAGTCTCTGACACCACTGACCCTAGCCCCGCTCAAGAAGGCAAGCCCCGATGCATAACCCAGTATTTTAAATTACTATATTTCTACAAGTTTATATCTATGTATCTTGCATTACGTCTAGGAGTTGAAATGGAACTCTAGTTGCATGAATCCTAGGAACCCATGTATTGTGCCTGAGTCCTTATCGAATAGATGCACTGCTAATAGGACCGGTAGAAGTCGGGTGATTTCCTGTCACTCGCGCGATATAGGAGTTGAATGTTTACTATTCTGCAGCCACTATAAGGATCATGGACGGGATCATGTACAATATCATGACTCGGAAGGTTACCCCGTCTATGTTGATAAAAGTTGATAAGGTCGCAGTGTGTGGTAGTGGTGGTTAAGCGTTTGAAAGTACTAGCCACATACCGCGAAATATGGTAAAGCGGTAAGCCTAGTAACCAATCGGCCCGAGGAGTGGACATACCTCCCACCACTCGTAATTTGGTTTTTCTCACGCACCGACGTGCGGGAGTACGTTCCGCGCAGCGGACAGGAGTACGGTCATGTAGTCGTGCTACAGACGTATGTCCTGCACAATTGGTATGCGTACGATCCTACAGTCGCTTGTGGTGGCCCTGTTCCACGAGTCGGAATGAAAGGCAAACGGTTGCTTCAGAACTATCGTTGGATGTTCCAAGCGTGTGAGTTAGGTTTGCCTTGCAAGGTTTGGAAATCCGTTTTAGAATCGTCCGTTTCTCGCGGAGATTGAGACTGCTTATTCCTTCTATCACATAGAGTAACAACAGTAACTATTGTTGGAACAATCTTGATGAATGATGATCTCTACCTTGCTTGTCTAGAATAGGTGCTTACCTAGAATGGTTAATAAGACTAGAATCTGAAAGCTAAAACATGAAAGTTGATCATACTCTTTGTTGCTTTTCAGCTGAAATTAAACCCAAAACCATTACAAGCCTTCATGAGTCTAATTACGGGCTAAATATACCCGATCTCGGTTAAGTCTTGCTGAGTATTAGTATACTCAGTCTTGCTAGCGAATTTTTCAGGTACGACCTCTAAGAACGCCATGGATAATCCTGCTTGGCCAACCTCTGTTCCATTTGGCTGGTCCGTGGAGTGGGATCCGTCCCCGGCTGGCAGTGACCCTCCTGAATGACGCCCTACTTCGGGCTGAGTATGGTGTCAACCTTCGCGACGTGTGTAGTCGTGTGTGAATTTTTCTTCCGCTATGAACATGACAAGCTGTTTAGCTTGTCGTTTTAAACAATGTTTGTATAAGTATACTTAAGTTGAAACGGTTTGTAATAATGTTTAATATGCTGTGAATTAAAAATTGGTGAGCTATTGTGCTATTGTAAACTCACCTTCGGGCGAGGTAAATCTGCTTCGGTCCTATTGAACCGTGGTTGCATCGGGCGGAGACCCGACAGACCAATGGATTATTCTGTTTGAAGTACGTTGAGTTAGTATCAGCTGTATAGCAATAACTAGCGCACTTGAGCCGGAATAATTCGGGCGGTTCTGCCTCAGCTGGTATTAGAGCTGTAGGTTTACTCTTACAATTGCAGCAGCTCTTAAAAATGTTTTCGGGATAAAACCTTTCTTAACAAATGAATTTGCAAAGTGCGTTGGACTCGTTAAGGTTGGTGCTTAGAACGTAAAGCCCTAGGGATTTATATGGGAATTATCAGGTAGCTACTAATATATTTATATGTATAGTTAGTTCTAACTTGCAGCACTACTTTCCATCGAAACTTAAATTTATGCACAACCCAACTTTATATACTGTAACGACACCTTTGATGGTAAGGTAATGAGGTAAGGATCCTCAGCCAACTGAGGGAGCTTGGCCTTCCCGTCGGTGATGCGAACCGAACGCTGTTTCTTAAGCAGTGGCCTACTTGAGATGCTGCCAATATATCAACCTAGGTTAAATATATTGGGAGTATATGGTTCGGCGCAGGGTATGGCGATCGCTGTTCATACCCCCGTTTTAAACGGTACCCCGTGAATACGTTGTTTCGATAACGTATGTTAACGTTGTCTGTACGGCGGTAATGGTACAGATGCTGTTTCTATTGTGAACAGTACTGTTTGGGGATGCTTTCATGTTGTGCTTCCATGAAAGGTTCAGATTATATAAATGTGGTCTTCTGCAGGTACACTAACCACGATTAAGAGGTTAAGATGGATAGGACTTATCGACTAGATATTAGTGAGAGGCGTATGTGTTATGCCACCGAAATTAACCACGTAAGTCCAAAGATATTCGGCAGTTGTTTTGGTTGTGAGGCCGAGTAGTACGTGCATGCATAATCCATTAATAAACAAAACGAATGCTTGAATGTGTTGTTCATCTAAGAACAGGTAAGGCGTTGTCTATCCTTAGTATGGTTTCAATAGAATCCTTGTGGTAGCCTTAGTTGAGTATCTTAAACATCCATCTGATTCCCAGCCTTTGCTGTTACCAGAATCGATTGTTTTGTTCCATTTACCTTGTGAGTTCTTAGCAAAGTAAATGAATCTTACCATCTGAATTCTTGTTTCAGATGGCGGCTCCTTCAAATATTTCTTGGGATCATGCTGGGCATCTTCATACCAATGCCTTGCACTAGGAGGGTTTTCCCCGTCTCCTATGGGAATCCCTTAGTCTATTCTTCTACACCGAGCCCCCACAGTACGATGGAGTGGAATACAGGGAAGAAGGTGTTCCTCGGTGCAGAGTCAAGATGACTATTCCTCAGCATCCTTTTCGTTCTCAGTGGCAGCCCATCAACGTTGAAGTGGTTGGCTATCGTCTCGTCGACACCATCGAGACCGCAGCTTTGGAGGCCATCCACATTTTCTGCAACCAGCACCCCATGGAAGTTGCCGGGCATCCCATCGGTCTATTCCCGGCAATAGATTCTAGTGATCCTGAGGGGAATTTCAGGATAGCTCATTATGGCCACTTGTTGAGAGATTCAGCCGAAGAAACACTCCGTGGTATTATCAGGTTCATGAATGTCCAGCACCATTATCAGATCCTACTACGCCGCGGGGTGGGTCAGTTGATTGGAATAGCTCAAGGTCATTACCGCAATACTGATCGCAAGGTCACTCAGATAGTGGAGCTTCAAGCCTTAGTCACGGAGAAGGAGGAGATTATCGCAGCGCGAGAGGAGACCATTCTTCACCGGGAGGATCAGATCAATGAGAGTGATGCAATAATCATTCAGCGCAACACGATCATTGAGTTCCTCCAGGAGCAAACTCACGACCTTATTCTTGAGGTTGATGACGCCCATGCTCACATCGATGAAATCCAGCAGCAGCTAGTACCTCCTACTATACCTGTAGTACCTGAAGGTGGAGAAGAAGACCCAGAGGAAATCGAAGGAGTTTCCGATCTCGACTCCGAGCATGGAGACCTAGAACCCAATCCTCAGCCAGATCACTCCTCTTCCGGCAGCCAGTCCTCCATAGGCAATGTGGCAGAACCAACCTGAATTATACTGGCTCAAGTACGCGAGTCCACTTTCGAGGGCTCCAACATGCTTCAAACGGTATAATCCCTTGGCCTGTCGGGTAACGTCCCGATAAACCACCGATACACAGGATCAAATAAGGTTACCTCACACGAAGGTGAGTCCAGAGATACAATCACCATCACATTTTTACATCACAAGGAATTATATTACAAGAGTTTCCAAACGAAGTATGAAGTTTCAAATCTTGAGAAAAGATTACAAACCATTACAGCTATGGTTTTTGGCAGCGGAAAACATACGCGATGATTACAACACGTCATCAAGACGGATGTCATGCTAAGCCCAGGCACGACATCACTCGGTATCACCAATGTTGGTCGGGGACGGATCCCATTCCACGGACCAACCTTCTGAAAGAGCACAGGGCCAAGGCAAGGAAAGAATAGGGTCTTCAAGACATTACCTGCAAAAAATATATAACTAGCAAGGCTGAGTATACTAATACTCAGCAAGGCTTACCCGGGATTGGGTATACTTTAGCCCATAACTAGACTCATGAAGGCTTATAATAGTTCTGGGTTTAGTTTCAGCTGAAAAGCAACTAAGAGTAGATCCTTATTTCAACTTTTAGCTTTCAAGTTCTATGTGATTATCCATTCTAGATAAGCACTTATAACTAAGCAAGCAAGGTAAAGCTCTTTATCTCAACCATCAGTATTACTCATCATATAGTTGCTCTTGTTACTCTGTGTGATAAAGGGATCAAGCAGTCTCAATCATCGTGAGAAGCGGACGATTCTGAATCGAATTTAACCTTGCACGGTAAACCTAACTCACACGCTCGGAACACCAAAGGGTCGTTCCGAAGCAACCGTTTGCCTTTCATTCCGACTCGTGGATCAGAGCCACCACAAGCGACTGCAGGAACATACGCACTTCCAAAGTGCAGGACATACGTCTGTAGCGCGACTACAAAACCCTTATTCCTGGTTGCCCTTGCAACACGTATTTCCTCAGTCGAATCAAGTAACCAGAAGAACCAAATACATGTGGTGGGAGGTATGTCCACTCCTCGGGCCGATTGGTTACTAGGCTTACCGCTTACCATATTTCGCGGCATGTGGTTAGTACTTTCAAATGCTTAACCCCGATCGGCACACACCGCGACCTTATCAATTTTCAACAACACAGACGGGGTATCACCTCAACCATGATACCTCACAAAACTCCCGTCCGTCATCCTTATAGTGATAATAGGAATGTAAACATTACAATTCCTATATCGCGCGAGTGACAGGACATCACCCGACTTCTACCGGTCCTATTAGCATAGCAGCTAGTCGGACTCAAGTGCTAATATTCAATACATTGGTTCCTAGGATTCATGCATCTAGGGTTTCAAGCAATTCCTAAGAACTTAATGCATAGAATACGTAAATAGATATAGATTGCAGTGTATTGAAAATAGTAGGTTATGTCCGGGGCTTGCCTTTAATGGTGGGGCTGGGGTTAGTCAAGTCAATAACGTCCGAACTTTGGTTCGGGCCTTCAGAGAATTCCCTGACGAAGTTCTCGGGGTCTTCAGAATAACCTCTTTCTGGTTCCGGGATTAGCTGGTAAATTCCATCGGCGAGAGTGGTCGAGTCTACATGATATGCAAGATGGAGTTCAATGGATGCATACACTATCATCTCAATTCATGGTAAAGTTGCAATCCAAATAAGAGAACATTACATTCTAACAAATAACCTAACTACCCTGTACTGGACAGTCATTTATCGGGTATTAACTAAACTACCTAGTTTCATTAAGTAACAGGGTGGGTTACCCTAAATTTTTAAACTAACTACGCTTGGAAGCATGTTTGGTTGTTATAAACAACAACTAATCCCACTTAGTAACTTCATTTATCTTATTAATTAAGTTTTATAGTTAACCTTAAGTCATTGTTTAATTATGGGCTTATTTTGATTAATTAGACAAACTCTAAGTTAGGAATATAATCTAAATTAACCTAAGTAGGTTTAATTAAGATAACATCATCCTAGTATTTTTCAGAACATTTTATGCAATAAATAAATCACAACAATTAACTTAATTAAATAACATAGATAACTTGAATAAATTTTATAGAACATTTTTCTTCAAAACTAAGGTTACCAAAATTATTAAGCATTGCTTTAGCATAATACACTTATTGTGAATTTATCAAGATTTTTATATTAATAGGAAATATGCCACACAATTTAAATATTAAAGGAATAAGATCCATTTGTAAATGTAATTCTATACTAGGTCTGGGGTTTAAATTTTATAGCCATGTTCTATTATGCAAGAATAACATTCAGAATATTTTCATAATTTTACATGAACTAGAACTATAGTTCATGAATTTTCTTTAAATCTAAACTTAAATTCATAGCATAAGTTCTATTAGGGTTCTGGTTCCCAAACCTTTACCATGAACTACACATGCTAAAATAAGGCTAAGATAAAATTTTTAGCTATAAACATGCAGAGATGCATTTAGAATTAAATCATGAAGCTTTAATCTACATAAAACAAAGACGTCACAACATCATGGCTAGAGGACTTTGCTAGGCCCCCAAAAATTACACCAAGCTACTCATAACACCTACAACATATGTTCCAAAATTCAACTGCAATAGAGCTATAGATCAAATGATCCAATTAAAGCATTCATTTACTTCTATTTTAAACACAGCACAAATCATATACTTTCATAACATGGTCACAACACAAGAGTGATAGAGTTTGAAACAAGGATTCAGGTCCAACTAGTTTTACATTTTTTTGAATTTTCTATGATTTCCTAGGAATTTTCAAAGTTCAGCACATTGAAAAGGAGAAAGAATCAAAATCTTTCATATAGACCCTCGGAAAGAATTGAATCCTCGCAGATACGTCATTCTGCCATGGCCGGCCGGGGCAAGCTCGGTTTTGGCTCAAATCCGGCGAGGGGAGGGCTCGGGTGGCAAGGGGAAGAGGGTGGCGAGTGAGAGGGCACCGAGACGCACCCGTTTGAAGTCTTGGCCGGGCTTGGGGAGGTTGGGAAGGGGGTCGCCGGCGGTGGCAGTAGCGGCGGCGGTGTGGTGGCGCGGGAAGCAGAACTACGGCGAGGGAGAGGCGCAAGGGAGTGGGAGATTAGCTTCAGGAGGTCCCGGGGCAGCTACTTATAGAGAGGAGAAGGGGGAAGAACGGCACACGGCCGGGCGCCACGGCGGCGGGGTCACGGCAGAACCGGCGACGGCGCTGTGCGTGTGGCAGCACGGGAGCGGGCGGGAGAACCGAGGGATAGGGCCGGGGAAGGGATAAGGCGGCGCGTGGATGAGCAAAGGGGCAGGGGGCAGCACTGGCCGGCCGGAATCCGAGAAATGGCGGCGGCGGCGCAGAGAACAGGGGAGCAGAGGAACTGCCACAGGAAGAAGAAGGGTGGGAGAGCGCCAAGGACTCGTTTGCTAATTACAAAAACTTCAAGGGCCTGAATGTAAAGTTAAATTTCCCACTGTTACAGGGTTCTAATGGAAAAATGACCAAAATAGAAAATGTGTAACTTTTCAAACTCTACAACATTGCTTTAGGGTTTGAATTCAAAAACTCAAAGTATACACATTTATTTTGATAGCTTGGACTAAATTTGAACTTTATAAGGGTTTTGTCCTTCCTAGAGTAAAATTCACCTACCATTGGACTTACATGTAAGTTTTTCAAAGCTGTCATGATGACTAACATTTTTACATGTAAACCCCTAGTAAACTTTGAAGGTTATTTTTGTAACTCATGCATCTTGCACAAAAGGACTCATATTTTTATAAAATCACACATAAGATCTTATTTCTACAAATACATCCAACCTAATACATTTCAACACATGCATTACTTTTCATAACCTATTATGGTACAATTTGACACCTAGGGTGTCACAGCCTTCCCCCCTAAAAGGAATCTCGTCCCGAGATTCGAAGGTAGAAAGAATCAGACGATTAGATTTGGGGATTGGCTTGAAGGAAGTTTGGGAAATTTTGTTGAAGATAAGATTCTGTTTCCCATGTTGCTTCTTCTTCGGTGTGGTGATCCCATAAAATCTTGTACATCTTAATCGTCTTTCTTCTAGTGACTCTTTCCTTGGTATCCAAGATTTGAATAGGTTGCTCGGTGTAAGATAGATCAGGTTCAATCTCAATGACGGTGGTTTCAATGATCTCCGTAGGTACTTTAATACATTTCTTGAGTCAAGAAATATGGAAGATATCATGAATGGCAGCCAATTGAGATGGAAGGCGAATTTTGTAAGCCACGGGGCCACAGACCTTAAGAATCTCAAAGGGTCCAACATACCGTGGTGCTAATTTCCCTTTTATGCCAAAACGCTGAACACCCTTGGTAGGAGATACTCGGAGATAAACAAAATCTCCTACTTGAAACTGCAGAGATTTCCTTCTTTTATCTGCATAGCTTTTCTGTCTGGACTGAGCTATTTTAAGGTTGGCTTGAATAATCTTGACTTTATCTTCGGCTTCGATAACTAGGTCGGGTCCAAAGATTTGGCGTTCACCGGTCTCAGACCAACTCAAAGGAGTTCGACATCTGCGACCATATAACGCTTCAAATGGAGCCATCTGAAGACTAGCTTGATAGCTGTTGTTGTAATAAAACTCGGCCAAGGCAAGACATTTGTCCCAGTTTGTACCATAGTGGATAATGCAAGCTCGGAGCATGTCTTCAAGAATTTGATTGACTCGCTCAGTCTGTCCATCAGTTTGAGGATGATATGCAGAGCTTCGAATCAGTTTGGTTCCAAGAGTAGACTGTAGTTGGTCCCAGAAGCGTGCAATGAATTGTGCCCCTCGATCAGAAATAATGGTCTTAGGAACACCGTGCAACCGAACAATTTGATCAAGATAGACTTCGGCATATTTCTTAGCAGAATAAGTGGTATGCACAGGAAGAAAATGAGCCGTTTTGGTAAGTCTATCAATAATTACCCATATAGAATCATGCTTTTGAGATGTATTGGGAAGACCAACAATGAAATCCATACTAATGTCTTCCCATTTCCATAACGGAATGGGTAATGGTTGAAGTGTACCAGATGCTTTTAGGTGACTGGCTTTAACTCTCTGGCACGTATCGCACTGGGATACATACTTAGCAATTTCTCTTTTCATTCTGGTCCACCAAAAGTTCTGTCGAAGATCTTGATACATTTTGGTACTACCAGGATGAATAGAGAATTTGGATAGATGTGCCTCATCAAGGATTTGCTTGCGAAGCTGATGATCTTTAGGTACAACAATTCGATTGTTGAACCATAATGTTCCTTGATGGTCAGTGTGAAAACACTTATATTTTGCTTCCCCATGGAATAGTTTTGACTTGATAATTTTGACACCTTCATCATGTAATTGTGACATGATGATTTTATCTCGAAGAGTAGACTCGATAGATAGCAGATTCAGACTACCTTGAGAAATGATCTCCAGATTAAGTTTTCTCATTTGATTGCAGAGAGTGTCATTGAAAGCCTCAACGGATAAACATAAACAATGACAGCGTGCCTTGCGGCTAAGTGCATCTGCAACCACATTGGCTTTGCCAGGATGATAGTGTACTTCAAGATCGTAGTCTTTGATCAGTTCTAACCAACACCTTTGCCTCATATTTAAGTCAGCTTGGGTGAAGATATACTTGAGGCTCTTATGGTCAGTGTAGATGTTACACTTAGCACCCATAAGATGATGTCTCCAAATCTTGAGAGCATAAATAACTGCTGCCAATTCAAGATCATGAGTTGGATAATTTTGCTCATGATTTCGAAGTGCTCTAGATGCATAAGCAATGACTCGGTTGTTTTGCATAAGAACACAACCAAGGCCAGTTCCAGAAGCATCACAATAGACATCAAAAGGCTGAGTATTATCTGGCTGAGCTAGTACTGGAGCAGTCGTCAGAAGTCTTCTCAAAGTGTGAAATGCTTCATCAAACTTATCATCCCAGCGGAACTTAACTTCTTTCTTAAGTAGCTCAGTCATAGGTTTGGCTATCTTGGAGAAGTCTGGAATGAATCGGCGATAATATCTCGCCAATCCAAGGAAACTTCGAATTTGATGGACTGAAGTTGGAGGTTTCCAGTCCATAACTTCCTGAACTTTGGTTGGATCAACCAATATGCCTTCACTGGAGATAGTATGTCCCAAAAATTTCATATTATCTAGCCAAAATTCACATTTTGAGAATTTGGCATAAAGGCGATGATCACGTAGTCGTTGAAGAACGACACGTAAATGATTGACATGATCTTCTTTAGTCTTGGAATATATCAGAATATCATCGATGAAGACCACGACGAACTTGTCGAGTTCCGGCATAAATACCGAATTCATGAGATACATGAAATATGCCGGTGCATTAGTAAGTCCAAACGACATAACCAGATATTCATATAATCCATATCTGGTCGAGAAGGCCATTTTTGGAATGTCACAAGGCCTGATTTTGATCTGATGATAACCAGAGCGCAAGTCAATCTTGGAAAAGACCTTAGCTCCAGCTAATTGATAGAATAAGATGTCAATGCGGGGAAGAGGATATTTATTTTTGATAGTAACCGCATTGAGTGGACGATAATCGACACATAGTCTTAGGCTATTGTCTTTCTTCTTTACGAAGAGAGCAGGACAACCCCAAGGTGAAGCACTTGGGCGTATGAAACCTTTGTCAAGAAGATCTTGGAGTTGAGTCTTTAGCTCGGCCAATTCATTTGGAGGCATGCGATATGGCCGTTTAGAAATAGGAGCAGTGCCAGGTTGAAGTTCAATAACGAACTCAACGTCTCTGTCTGGTGGCATTCCAGGCAAGTCATCTGGAAAGACATCGGGATATTCACAGACTACCGGAATATCTTTTACTTTAACGTCTGTGATGGCATAAGTGCAAGAGTGCAAATACTCCTGCTGAGGCAGATAGAGGGTAGTTGCTCCCTGATGTGGTGAGTCAATCTCGATAACTCGGGAAGAGATGTCTAGCAGTACTCTATGTTCTGTCATCCAATTTGTCCCAAGTATGACATCAATACCCTCTAAGTTTAACAAGACCAAATCAGTTTTAATTACTTTACTGCCTAACTGAATTGGTACAGTCCTAATCATTTGATTAGAAGCGCTCTCGCCTCCAGGGGTAGAAATCATATATGAACCCTGGGTGGGACAAGGATCAAGTCCTATTCGGGTACTGCAGTTGTTACTGATGAAACTATGAGTTGCTCCTGAATCGAATAATGTAACAACTGGTTTGTGATATATCGAGAATGTACCCGACATGATAGGGGCTCCATCCAGAAGTTCTGCAAGGGTAGTGAAGTTGATTTATCCTTGGCGGACTTGCATCATCGGCCTCTTGCCCTTGTTCCGGTCATTCTGACTGGAACTCTGTCCTTGATTAGGTTTCTTGGGCTGCGGACAATTTCTGATGAAGTGATCCGCACTTCCGCAATTGAAACCGTGATAGGTGCTGTTTCTCTGTTGGACTTGTTGAACATTTGACCGTGGGCCAGTTTGTTGTGGTTGTTGCAGAGATACAGGAGGTTGATACGCTCCTTGCTGTTGAGGCGGCCTGAAAATCAGTCTACCAAACGAAACATTCCATTGGGGTGCTCTAGGCAGTGCATTCTGAACAAACTGATTCTGCGAGGGTTGAACGCCCGCGGGTCCAGTGGAGATCCTTTGCTTCTTTTCGGCACGATGTGCCATGATACAATCCTCCTGAGTCAAGGCCATATTAACCAGTTCGTTGAAAGTATTCGCTTTTATAAGGTTTAGATGTTCTTGGAGCTTGGTATTCAAACCTCGACGAAAACGATCTTGCTTCTTGGCATCATTATCAGCATGATAGCCCGCATACTGACACAGGTGATTAAAAGCTTGTGCATACTACAGTACGGTGCGGGCGCCTTGAGTAAGTGCCAAGAACTCATTCAATTTCCGCTCCATCAATCCCTCAGGTATGTGATGTGCTCTGAAGGCATTTCGGAATTCCTCCCAGGAGATAACATGGCCATCAGTTTGCATAGCACAATAATCATCCCACCAAATACGGGCAGCTCCGCATAATTGTTGTGCAGCGAAGTGAGCCTTGCGGGAATCCGCACAGGGAATCGTAAGAAGAGTAAACTTGGATTCAATAATGCGAAGCCAAGAATCAGCATCAAGGGGCTCCTCCACTTTACTGAATAGCGGAGGCTGGGTGCTGAGGAAATCTTGATAGGTTGCCACTTGAGGTTCATCACGACCTCGTGATTGCTGGCGTTGTTGATTCTGTTGTGCTTGTACCAATAGATTAAGAAGTTCGGTTTGCCGAGCCAGAACGTCGGCTAGATTCGGAGGGGGTGGTGATGGTGGTTGGGAACCGCTGATCTGCTCTGTCCGGAAACCTTCCGGGGTTCCACTTGTGGCTCCAACCATCTGAAACAAGAGTTTGGATGAGAAAATCATCTACCCTGCTGAGAACTTACAAGGTAAATGGAATGAGACAACTGGTTCTGATAACAGCAAAGGCTGGAAATCAGAGAGATACCTAAGATACCCAACTAAAAGATCCTATTAGAACCATGCTAAAAACAACCAACATATCACCTATCCTTAAGAAAACAACAAAATTAAGCACCCATTTTATTGGTTCATGTGTTATGCATGCACGCACTAACGTCCTCACAACCAAAAGCAACTGCCGAATATCTTCGGACTTACGTGGTTAATTTCGGTGGCATAATTAGTACGTCTCTCACTATTAACTAGTCGTTAAACCCTATCCGTCAAACCTACCGAATCGTGGTTAGCGTACCTGCAGAAAATCACAATATATATATTCAATGAACCTTTCATGCCAGCATGTCATGAAAGCGTCCCCAATCATTACTGTTCACTATAGAAACAGCATCTGTACAATTACAGCCGTACAGACAACGTTAGCATACGTCGTCAAAACAACGTATTCACGGGGGTACCGCAAAATGCGGGGATGTTGCTGTTCATACCCCCTTACCTAACTATATACTCCCAATGTAGTCAACCAAAGTTGGTACATTAGCAACATCTCAAGTAGGCCACTGCTTGAGAAACAGCGTTCGGTTCGCATCACCGACGGGAAGGCCAAGCTCCCTCAGTTGGCTGAGGATCCTTACCTTCTTACCTCACCATCAAAGATGTCGTTACAAAAAAATAAAGTTGGGTTGTGCATGAATTTAAGTTTTGACAAGAAAGTAATGCTGGTAGTTAGGGTTATATATACATATATTATAGCCACCTCTACTTCCCTCATAAACATTACCCTAGGGCTTTACGTACTAAGCATAATCCTTAACGAAACCAACGTAGTTTTGCCAAACCTTTTGTTGGTCAAACTTTTATACTGAAAGCAGTTTTAAGGTAAAATGTATCTCCAGGATAACCTTACAGCTCTGATACCAGCTGTGGCAGAACCAACCTGAATTATACCGGCTCAAGTACGCGAGTCCACTTTCGAGGGCTCCAACATGCTTCAAACGGTATAATCCCATGGCCTGTCGGGTAACGTCCCGATAAACCACCGATACACAGGATCAAATAAGGTTACCTCACACGAAGGTGAGTCCAGAGATACAATCACCATCACATTTTTACATCACAAGAAATTATATTACAAGAGTTTCCAAACGAAGTATGAAGTTTCAAATCTTGAGAAAAGATTACAAACCATTAAAGCTATGGTTTTTGGCAGCGGAAAACATACGCGATGATTACAACACGTCATCAAGACGGATGTCATGCTAAGCCCAGGCACGACATCACTCGGTATCACCAATGTTGGTCGGGGACGGATCCCATTCCACGGACCAACCTTCTGAAAGAGCACAGGGCCAAGGCAAGGAAAGAATAGGGTCTTCAAGACATTACCTGCAAAAAATATATAACTAGCAAGGCTGAGTATACTAATACTCAGCAAGGCTTACCCGGGATTGGGTATACTTTAGCCCATAACTAGACTCATGAAGGCTTATAATAGTTCTGGGTTTAGTTTCAGCTGAAAAGCAACTAAGAGTAGATCCTTATTTCAACTTTTAGCTTTCAAGTTCTATGTGATTATCCATTCTAGATAAGCACTTATAACTAAGCAAGCAAGGTAAAGCTCTTTATCTCAACCATCAGTATTACTCATCATATAGTTGCTCTTGTTACTCTGTGTGATAAAGGGATCAAGCAGTCTCAATCATCGTGAGAAGCGGACGATTCTGAATCGAATTTAACCTTGCAAGGTAAACCTAACTCACACGCTTGGAACACCAAAGGGTCGTTCCGAAGCAACCGTTTGCCTTTCATTCCGACTCGTGGATCAGAGCCACCACAAGCGACTGCAGGAACATACGCACTTCCAAAGTGCAGGACATACGTCTGTAGCGCGACTACAAAACCCTTATTCCTGGTTGCCCTTGCAACACGTATTTCCTCAGTCGAATCAAGTAACCAGAAGAACCAAATACATGTGGTGGGAGGTATGTCCACTCCTCGGGCCGATTGGTTACTAGGCTTACCGCTTACCATATTTCGCGGCATGTGGTTAGTACTTTCAAATGCTTAACCCCGATCGGCACACACCGCGACCTTATCAATTTTCAACAACACAGACGGGGTATCACCTCAACCATGATACCTCACAAAACTCCCGTCCGTCATCCTTATAGTGATAACAGGAATGTAAACATTACAATTCCTATATCGCGCGAGTGACAGGACATCACCCGACTTCTACCGGTCCTATTAGCATAGCAGCTAGTCGGACTCAAGTGCTAATATTCAATACATTGGTTCCTAGGATTCATGCATCTAGGGTTTCAAGCAATTCCTAAGAACTTAATGCATAGAATACGTAAATAGATATAGATTGCAGTGTATTGAAAATAGTAGGTTATGTCCGGGGCTTGCCTTTAATGGTGGGGCTGGGGTTAGTCAAGTCAATAACGTCCGAACTTTGGTTCGGGCCTTCAGAGAATTCCCTGACGAAGTTCTCGGGGTCTTCAGAATAACCTCTTTCTGGTTCCGGGATTAGCTGGTAAATTCCATCGGCGAGAGTGGTCGAGTCTACATGATATGCAAGATGGAGTTCAATGGATGCATACACTATCATCTCAATTCATGGTAAAGTTGCAATCCAAATAAGAGAACATTACATTCTAACAAATAACCTAACTACCCTGTACTGGACAGTCATTTATCGGGTATTAACTAAACTACCTAGTTTCATTAAGTAACAGGGTGGGTTACCCTAAATTTTTAAACTAACTACGCTTGGAAGCATGTTTGGTTGTTATAAACAACAACTAATCCCACTTAGTAACTTCATTTATCTTATTAATTAAGTTTTATAGTTAACCTTAAGTCATTGTTTAATTATGGGCTTATTTTGATTAATTAGACAAACTCTAAGTTAGGAATATAATCTAAATTAACCTAAGTAGGTTTAATTAAGATAACATCATCCTAGTATTTTTCAGAACATTTTATGCAATAAATAAATCACAACAATTAACTTAATTAAATAACATAGATAACTTGAATAAATTTTATAGAACATTTTTCTTCAAAACTAAGGTTCCAAAATTATTAAGCATTGCTTTAGCATAATACACTTATTGTGAATTTATCAATATTTTTATATTAATAGGAAATATGCCACACAATTTAAATATTAAAGGAATAAGATCCATTTGTAAATGTAATTCTATACTAGGTCTGGGGTTTAAATTTTATAGCCATGTTCTATTATGCAAGAATAACATTCTAGAATATTTTCATAATTTTACATGAACTAGAACTATTGTTCATGAATTTTCTTTAAATCTAAGCTTAAATTCATAGCATAAGTTCTATTAGGGTTCTGGTTCCCAAACCTTTACCATGAACTACACATGCTAAAATAAGGCTAAGATAAAAATTTTAGCTATAAACATGCAGAGATGCATTTAGAATTAAATCATGAAGCTTTAATCTACATAAAACAAAGACGTCACAACATCATGGCTAGAGGACTTTGCTAGGCCCCCAAAAATTACACCAAGCTACTCATAACACCTACAACATATGTTCCAAAATTCAACTGCAATAGAGCTATAGATCAAATGATCCAATTAAAGCATTCATTTACTTCTATTTTAAACACAGCACAAATCATATACTTTCATAACATGGTCACAACACAAGAGTGATAGAGTTTGAAACAAGGATTCAGGTCCAACTAGTTTTACATTTTTTTGAATTTCCTATGATTTCCTAGGAATTTTCAAAGTTCAGCACATTGAAAAGGAGAAAGAATCAAAATCTTTCATATAGACCCTCGGAAAGAATTGAATCCTCGCAGATACGTCCTTCTGCCATGGCCGGCCGGGGCAAGCTCGGTTTTGGCTCAAATCCGGTGAGGGGAGGGCTCGGATGGCAAGGGGAAGGGGGTGGCGAGTGAGAGGGCACCGAGACGCACCCGTTTGAAGTCTTGGCCGGGCTTGGGGAGGTTGGGAAGGGGGTCGCCGGCGGTGGCAGTAGCGGCGGCGGTGTGGTGGCGCGGCAAGCAGAACTACGGTGAGGGAGAGGCGCAAGGGAGTGGGAGATTAGCTTCAGGAGGTCCCGGGGCAGCTACTTATAGAGAGGAGAAGGGGGAAGAACGGCACACGGTCGGGCGCCACGGCGGCGGGGTCACGGCAGAACCGGCGACGGCGCTGTGCGCGTGGCAACACGGGAGCGGGCGGGGGAACCGAGGGATAGGGCCGGGGAAGGGATAAGGCGGCGCGTGGATGAGCAAAGGGGCAGGGGGCAGCACTGGCCGGCCGGAATCCGAGAAATGGCGGCGGCAGCGGCGCAGAGAACAGGGGAGCAGAGGAACTGCCACAGGAAGAAGAAGGGTGGGAGAGCGCCAAGGACTCGTTTGTTAATTACAAAAACTTCAAGGGCCTGAATGTAAAGTTAAATTTCCCACTGTTACAGGGTTCTAATGGAAAAATGACCAAAATAGAAAATGTGTAACTTTTCAAACTCTACAACATTGCTTTAGGGTTTGAATTCAAAAACTCAAAGTATACACATTTATTTTGATAGCTTGGACTAAATTTGAACTTTATAAGGGTTTTGTCCTTCCTAGAGTAAAATTCACCTACCATTGGACTTACATGTAAGTTTTTCAAAGCTGTCATGATGACTAACATTTTTACATGTAAACCCCTAGTAAACTTTGAAGGTTATTTTTGTAACTCATGCATCTTGCACAAAAGGACTCATATTTTTATAAAATCACACATAAGATCTTATTTCTACAAATACATCCAACCTTATACATTTCAACACATGCATTACATTTCATAACCTATTATGGTACAATTTGACACCTAGGGTGTCACAGCCTTCCCCCCTAAAAGGAATCTCGTCCCGAGATTCGAAGGTAGAAAGAATCAGACGATTAGATTTGGGGATTGGCTTGAAGGAAGTTTGGGAAATTTTGTTGAAGATAAGATTCTGTTTCCCAAGTTGCTTCTTCTTCGGTGTGGTGATCCCATAAAATCTTGTACATCTTAATCGTCTTTCTTCTAGTGACTTTTTCTTGGTATCCAAGATTTGAATAGGTTGCTCGGTGTAAGATAGATCAGGTTCAATCTCAATGGCGGTGGTTTCAATGATCTCCGTAGGTACTTTAATACATTTCTTGAGTTGAGAAATATGGAAGACATCATGAATGGCAGCCAATTGAGATGGAAGGCGAATTTTGTAAGCCACGGGGCCACAGACCTTAAGAATCTCAAAGGGTCCAACATACCGTGGTGCTAATTTCCCTTTTATGCCAAAACGCTGAACACCCTTGGTAGGAGATACTCGGAGATAAACAAAATCTCCTACTTGAAACTGCAGAGGTTTCCTTCTTTTATCTGCATAGCTTTTCTGTCTGGACTGAGCTATTTTAAGGTTGGCTTGAATAATCTTGACTTTATCTTCGGCTTCGGTAACTAGGTCGGGTCCAAAGATTTGGCGTTCACCGGTCTCAGACCAACTCAAAGGAGTTCGACATCTGCGACCATATAACGCTTCAAATGGAGCCATCTGAAGACTAGCTTGATAGCTGTTGTTGTAAGAAAACTCGGCCAAGGCAAGACATTTGTCCCAGTTTGTACCATAGTGGATAATGCAAACTCGGAGCATGTCTTCAAGAATTTGATTGACTCGCTCAGTCTGTCCATCAGTTTGAGGATGATATGCAGAGCTTCGAATCAGTTTGGTTCCAAGAGCAGACTGTAGTTGTTCCCAGAAGCGTGCAATGAATTGTGCCCCTCGATCAGAAATAATGGTCTTAGGAACACCGTGCAACCGAACAATTTGATCAAGATAGACTTCGGCATATTTCTTAGCAGAATAAGTGGTATGCACAGGAAGAAAATGAGCCGTTTTGGTAAGTCTATCAATAATTACCCATATAGACGAGAACAAGGCCCTTTTCGCAGCCCAACAACTTCGCGGCACTGCCCGCATATGGTGGGATCATTACTATGCCATGCAGCCGGCTGGTCATGTTGTCGTCTGGGAAGAATTCCAGACCGCTTTTAGAGCGCACCACATTCCAGAGGGACTCATTGAGCGAAAGCTCAATGAATTTCTGAATTTAACTCAGGGAACCCGCACTGTCATTCAGTATGCACAAGTCTTCAATCACTTGTGCCAGTATGCGGGTTATCATGCGGACACTGATGCCCACAAACGTGATCATTTCCGTCGAGGCCTGAATACCAAGCTTAAGGAGCGGTTAAATCTGGTAAGAGCCGATAATTTCAACGAATTGGTCAATATGGCCATTACCCAAGAAGACTGCATATCAGCCCACCGGGCTGAGAAGAAACAGAAGACACCCACTGGACCCTCAATGGCGCAACCGCCAAGGTATCGGTTGGTCTAGAACAGTGCTACCTGAGTACCGCCTCGAAACAATCTGCCAGGCAGATGGGTAGCCAGGCCACCCTAACAGGCTCGATTCAATCGACCACCGACACCACAACCCCAGCAACAACAGCAGCAAGGCCCGCGGCCGAGCTTTCCGCCATCCAATCAAGGAAACAACAACTATTGTTGTTTCAACTGCGGCAGCCCATCCCATTTCATTAAGGATTGCCCTCAACCTAGAAGATCTTTCCAAGGGCAAACATCCAACCCGATCAACAAGGGCAAGGGCAAGAAGCAGATGGTACAAGTCCGCCAGGGGAGGGTGAACTTTAGAACTCTCTCCGAACTCCCCGAGGGTGCGCCAATAATGACAGGTACTTTCTCTATCAATCATCAACCCGTGATTATACTTTTCGATTCTGGTGCCACCTATAGTTTTATCAGTTCAAAGTGTGGAACAAAAGTAGGCTTGGATCTTTATCCTACTAATGGAGTCTATATGATAGCGACTCCTGGCGGTAAAATTTCATCAAATCAAATCTATAGAAAAGTACCAATTTAGTTGGGTAGCAACTTGATAAAAACAGATTTACTGTTATTGTACCTAGAAGGAATGGATGTCCTCCTAGGCATGGATTGGATGACTAGGCACCGAGTATCATTAGATATCTTTTCTCGAACTGTGGAGATAGATTCACCTGATCATGAAGCTACCATTCTCTATCTTCCACAACGGGAATGCAATAACTTTTGCGCCTATGCTGTAGAAGGGATTAAGTTAAAGGACATCCCTATTATTTCCGAATACCCAGATGTTTTTCCAGACGATTTGCCTGGAATGCCCCCGGACAGAGATATTGAGTTTGTTATAGAACTACAACCTCGCACAGCACCCATCTCTAAGAGGCCCTATCGTATGCCACCCAATGAACTAGCCGAGTTAAAAATTCAACTCCAAGACCTCCTTGATAAGGGTTTCATTTGTCCGAGTGCTTCACCATAGGGTTGTCCAGCCCTATTCGTGAAAAAGAAAGACAATAGCTTAAGGCTAAGTGTAGATTATCGTCCCCTCAATGCGGTGACCATTAAAAACAAGTATCCTCTGCCCCGCATTGATATTCTGTTCGATCAGTTAGCCGGAGCTAAAATATTCTCTAAGATTGACCTCTGCTCCAGATATCATCAGATCAAGATCAGATCGAGTGACATTCCAAAAACAGCTTTTTCCACCAAATATGGACTCTACGAATATCTGGTCATGTCATTTGGTCTTACCAATGCCCCAGCTTATTTCATGTATCTCATGAACTCTGTCTTCATGCAAGAACTTGACAAATTTGTTGTGGTCTTCATTGATGACATTATGATCTATTCCAAGAATCCGGAAGATCATGCGAAACATCTCCATGTTGTTCTTCAAAAATTAAGAGACCACCACTTGTATGCCAAATTCTCCAAATGTGAATTTTGGCTGGATACTGTTAAGTTTCTGGGACATACAATCTCCAGTGACGGTATATCCATTGATCCCAGTAAAGTACAAGAAGTAATGGACTGGAAACCTCCATCGTCAGTCCATCAGATCCGTAGTTTTCTTGGTCTCGCTGGCTATTATCGTCGTTTCATTCCTGACTTTTCAACAATAGCCAAGCCTATGACTGAACTACTAAAGAAAGGAGTTAAATTCTCCTAGGATCAGAAATGTGAAGACGCATTTCACACCCTCAGAGCACATCTTACTACTGCCCCAGTTCTGGCTCAACCGGATGTCTCCAAACCTTTCGACATCTATTGTGATGCTTCGGGAATCAGACTTGGTTGTGTGCTTATGCAAGACAACTGAGTGATTGCTTATGCATCGCGAGCACTCAGAACTCATGAACAGAACTATCCTACTCATGATCTGGAACTCGCCGCTGTCATCCATGCACTTAAGATCTGGAGACATCATCTAATGGGTACAAAGTGCCATATCTATACTGACCACAAAAGCCTCAAGTATATCTTCACGCAAGCAGATTTAAATATGAGGCAAAGACGCTAGCTAGAACTTATCAAAGATTATGATCTGGAAGTATATTATCATCCAGGCAAAGCCAACGTCGTTGCGGATGCACTTAGTCGCAAGGCGCATTGCTCTTGCTTATCTGTTGAGGCTTTCAATGAGATGCTTTGTTGGGAGATGAGAAAGCTCAATCTTGAGATCATTCCTCAAGGAAGCCTGAATCATCTCTCAATTGAAACTACACTTTGGGATAACATTGTTCTGGCACAACAGCGTAATAAAGGGGTCAGAATCATTAAGCAGAAGTTGGCTCAAGGAGAAGGAAAGTACAAATGCTTTCGAATAGATCACGAAGGGGTTTTATGGTTCAACGAACGTATCATTGTACATAAAGGACCATAAGCTTCGTAAATAGATATTGGACGAGGCCCATTTGTCCAAATTCTCTATGCACCCTGGTAGTACCAAGATGTACCAAGATTTGAAACAGAACTTTTGGTGGACTCGTATGAAGCGAGAAATTGCAAAGTATGTCTCAGAGTGTGATGTCTGCCAAAGAGTTAAAGCCAGTCACCTCAAAACTGCCGGTATTCTTCAACCTTTACCCATTCCCTCTTGGAAGTGGGAGGATGTCAGTATGGACTTTATCGTTAGCTTACCCAACACCTCCCAAAGACATGACTCTATTTGGGTAATCGTTGATCGGTTAACCAAAACTGCCCATTTCCTTCCCGTGCATACTACCTACAACGCCAAAAAGTATGCTGAGATCTATCTGGACCAAATCGTTCGTCTTCATGGAGTGCCTAAGACGATCATTTCTGATCGTGGAGCACAATTCATCGCTCGGTTCTGGGAGCAACTTCAACATGCTCTTGGAACTAAGTTAATTCGAAGCTCCGCATATCACCCTCAGACAGACGGACAAACAGAAAGGGTAAATCAGATCCTAGAAGATATGCTTAGAGCCTGTGTACTTCAGTATGACAAGAATTGGGACAAATGCTTGTCATTGGCAGAATTTTCTTACAACAACAGCTATCAAACAAGTTTCAGAATGGCCCCGTTTGAAGCAATGTACGGTCGTCGATGCAGAACTCCTTTAAGTTGGTCACAAACCGGCGAGCGTAAAATCTTTGGACTGGACCTTATCACTGAAGCCGAAGAAAAGTTGAAGACTATTCAGAATAATCTCAAGGCCGCCCAATCTCGATAGAAAAGATACACTGACATACGGAGGAGACCGTTACAGTTTCAGATTGGAGACTTCGTATATCTTTGAGTATCTCCCACTCGAGGTGTTCAACGGTTCAGCGTAAAAGGGAAACTTGCTCCTCGATACATCGGACCCTTTGAAATTATCGAAGTTTGTGGACCCGTAGCTTATCGTCTTCAACTTCCTCCTCAACTAGCGGCTATCCATGACATCTTCCATGTATGTCAACTTAGGAAATGTGTCAAAGTTCCTACAGAGATCATCGATCTCCAAACATCAAAATCGAATCTGATTTAACCTATACAGAACATCCGATCAGAGTACTAGACATCAAAGAAAGAACTACTAGAAGAGAAACCATCAAGATGTTCAAAATTTAGTGGAATCATCACACTGAAGAAAAAGCGACTTGGGAAACCGAATCCTATCTTCAACGAAATTTCCTAGACTTCCTTCAAGCCAATTCCCAAATCTAATCGCCCGATTCCATTCTATTCCGGAATCTCGGGATGAGATTCTATTTTCGAGGGGAAGGCTGTGACATTCAGGTATTATGATTATAAACATACTAAATTCTAGTGTAAAGTGTGCATGTTTGATCTTGTATATATGTGTTTAATTGGAATGCAAAAGGGAAAAAAAAGACATTTATGTAAATCTGGAAAATTTAGGTCCTTTAGTGTAAAATGGGTGAGAATGGGAGGTAAAATCAAAATATATGAAGGTTGTTCTGTAAAAAGTCAGGAACTTACTTTTAAACCCAAATGGAGGTAAAACTACACATAGGATGCAAGTGTGGTGTAGAAATTTAAAGGGGATTTACTTAAAGTTTAAAGCTTTGCCAAGTTTTATGTTAGTTTCAAATCCTTAGCTCTTTTTCAACTGGGCCTTAAAGCAAAGTTGTAGATCTTGTTAAAGTCTACACTTTTGCTTTTGGGCGCATTTTCATTTGAGCTATGGTTTGAAAGTTAGCTAGACTTTACAGTGGAGTCCCTGTATTTTTGGAAAATTTCGAGTCAGTCCTTTCGTCTACCTCCACTCCCTCTGCTCTGCTCTGTTCTGATTTCTCTCTACCCGACGCCCCGCCGCCGCTTCGCCAGCCATGTGCCGAGCACCGGCCGCCCCACGCCGCTCTAAACCGTGCCACGTGCCACCCCAGTGTCCGCGCCGCCGCTTCCCCGAACCGCGCTGGCCTCTCCCCGCCTTGCCACGCTGCCCTGCCATCTGCCCGAGCCGCTCTCCGCCGCCGCTTATCGTCATCGCAGCCCAACCGACATCCTTGGTCTGTGGCCGGCCGTGCACTTCTCCCTCCCTCTCTACCGCACTGCGCCTCCCTATAAAGCCCGACCGAAGCCTCTCTCGCTTCCCTTCCCTCTCTTCTTCCCCACGAGCGTCAAGCCGAGCCACCGAGCCATCCGCCGGAAAAATTCTCGCCGCCCCGTCCTGCCCATCTCAATTCCAGCACGCCAAGGCCTCCTCACCGCCCCTACTTGCCCCTCGACCCACCCTAGCCAAGCTTGCTCTTCTCCTTGGCCGGAATCGAAGGAAGCCGTGCCGCCTCCGCCGCCGGAGGAACCCGAGCCACCTCACCATCGACGACCCCCTTCTGCCCCACCTCCGGCCAAATTAGGTACCGCAATCGCACCCCTACACCTCCACGGTGCTCATGCGCGCCCCATCCATCCACGTTCATCGGCCCCTCGTTGGGAACATGAGCATGCCACCACGCCCGCCGCCACTCCTCGCCGCCGGCCATGCTCCACCGCTTTTCCTGGTGCACATCACCCCCCAATGGGAACAACATGTCCTGTATGCAGTGTAGGACCTGTTCCTCCCCGCCAAAGACCTCGCCGCCGGCGAGAACACGCCGGTCAGACCCGCCGGCCGCCGTCGTGGGCTGGCAGGGACCCGTTTGCAATTTAGATTTCTGTTTTAGGGACCCTTATGCTTAAATTCGAGGGCCTCTCTGTGAACTCCTCTTTCAATTCTTGTTTGCAAAGCAGTTAACTTGTAAAATTCATAGAAATTTGTAGAAAAATCCAAAAATTGTCAAACTAGTTTTGTTGTACTCTAGAAGTTGAACTCGACTACTTTTGTTACTAAAGTTTGATTTGAAACTAAATATTTTTTGATTTATTTTAAACTCTAGCAAAAGGGTATCTTGTGCATAACTTTTGCATCTTTTTCCTATGATTTTTGGTGTGTAGTATATTTAAGGTGAGTACAAGCTTGTGTAAAAATTTCAACACCAGTACTACACCCTAGCTTCAGCTAATTCAATTTTGTGCAAATCAAGCTTGAGAGGATTTAAATTTTATTCAAACATGTTCCTAAGCTTTTCATGCTTAGATCTTTTACCATATCTTGATATGTTGATAGTTCCTAATTAATTTTTCAAGAATTTATAACACTGTTTACTTAAAATTTGAATTTAAACCTAACCCTTGAACTAAATTCAAATACCCTAGTGTCTATTTTCAGCAAATTATGAAAAATTCATAGTAAGCTTATCCACTAGGAATAAGCTTATCCACAAAAATTCAAGGCCATAGCCTTTATGAATTTCAAATTAAAAATCAAACTTGTTAACCTAGTTCAACTAATTCAACTAATTAAGATAATTGAATTAGGATATCAATAATAAGTTTATATTTAAACCTCTTGCTTTATGAATGTATGTGTATGACGGTTGGATTGCAACTTTATCGTGAAATAAAAATCTTAACTCAAGAACCATCTAAATCAAATTCTTGCATATCATGTAGAGTCAGCGACACTCGACGACGGAGACTACGAGCTAGTCCCAGACCACGAGCAAGGATTTTCTGAAGATCCTGCGAACGTCGCCGAGGTTGTAACTGAAGCCCCAAACCAAAGTTCGGAAGTCTCTGACACCACTGACCCTAGTCCCGCTCAAGAAGGCAAGCCCCGGTGCATAACTCAGTATTTTAAATTACTACATTTCTACAAGTTTATATCTATGTATCTTGCATTACGTCTAGGAGTTGAAATGGAACTCTAGTTGCATGAATCCTAGGAACCCATGTATTGTGCCTGAGTCCTTATCGAATAGATGCACTGCTAATAGGACCGGTAGAAGTCGGGTGATTTCCTGTCACTCGCGCGATATAGGAGTTGAATGTTTACTATTCTGCAGCCACCATAAGAATCATGGATGGGGTCATGTACAATATCATGACTCGGAAGGTTACCCCGTCTGTGTTGATAAAGGTGGATAAGGTCGCAGTGTGTGGTAGTGGTGGTTAAGCGTTTGAAAGTACTAGCCACATGCCGCGAAATATGGTAAAGCGGTAAGCCTAGTAACCAATCGGCCCGAGGAGTGGACATACCTCCCACCACTCGTAATTTGGTTCTTCTCACTCACCGACGTGTGGGAGTACGTTCCGCGCAGTGGACAGGAGTACGGTCATGTAGTTGTGCTACAGACGTATGTCCTGCACAATTGGTGTGCGTACGGTCCTACAGTCGCTTGTGGTGGCCCTGTTCCACGAGTCGGAATGAAAGGCAAACGGTTGCTTCGGAACTATTGTTAGATGTTCCAAGTGTGTGAGTTAGGTTTATCTTGCAAGGTTTGGAAATCCGATTCAGAATCATCCGTTTCTCGCGGAGATTGAGACTGCTTATTCCTTCTGCCACATAGAGTAACAACAGTAACTATTGTTGGAATAATCTTGATGAATGATAATCTCTACCTTGCTTGTCTAGAATAGGTGCTTACCTAGAATTTTAATAAGACTAGAATCTGAAAGCTAAAACATGAAAGTAGATCATACTCTTTGTTGCTTTTCAGCTGAAATTAAACCCAGAACCATTACAAGCCTTCATGAGTCTAATTACGGGCTAAGTATACCCGATCTCGGTTAAGTCTTGCTGAGTATTAGTATACTCAGTCTTGCTAGTAAATTTTTCAGGTACGACCTCTAAGAACCCCACGGATAATCCTGCTTGGCCAACCTCTGTTCCATTTGGCTGGTCCGTGGAGTGGGATCCGTCCCCGGTTGGCAGTGACCCTCCTGAATGACGCCGTGCTTCGGGCTGAGTATGGTGTCAACCTTCGCGACGTGTGTAGTCGCGTGTGAATTTTTCTTCCGCTGTGAACAAGACAAGCTGTTTAGCTTGTCGTTTTAAACAATGTTTGTATAAGTATACTTAAGTTGAAATGGTTTGTAATAATGTTTAAACTGCTGTGAATTAAAAATTGGTGAGCTGTTGTGCTATTGTAAACTCGCCTTCGGGCGAGGTAAACCTGCTTCGGTCCTGTTGAACCGTGGTTGCATCGGGCGGAGACCCGACAGACCAATGGGTTGTTCCGTTTGAAGTGCGTTGAGTTAGTATCAGCTGTATAGCGATGACTAGCGCACTTGAGCCGCAATAATTCAGGTGGTTCTGCCTCAGGACTTTACTGGGATCAACGGATATACCGTTACTGGAGATAGTGTGTCCCAGAAATTTAACGGTATCCAGCCAAAATTCACATTTGGAGAATTTGGCATACAAGTGGTGGTCTCTTAATCTCTGAAGAACAATATGAAGATGTTTCGCATGATCTTCCGGATTTTTAGAGTAGATCAGAATGTCATCAATGAAGACCACTACAAATTTGCCGAGTTTTTGCATGAAGACTGAATTCATTAGATACATGAAGTATGCTGGAGCATTGGTAAGATCAAATGACATAATCAGATATTCATAAATTCCATATCTGGTGGAGAATGCCATTTTTGGAATGTCACTAGACTTGATCTTGATCTACACATAGCCTTAAGCTATTATCCTTTTTCTTCACGAATAGGGCTGGACAACCCCATGGTGAAGCACTTGTACGAATGAAACCCTTGTTAGGGAGGTCCTGGAGTTGGATTTTTAGTTCTACTAGCTCATTGGGTGGCATACGATAGGGCCTCTTAGAGATGGGGGTTGTGCCAGGCTGTAGTTCTATGATAAATTCAATATCTCAATCCGGGGGCATTCCAGGTAAATCATCTGGAAAGACGTCTGGATATTCGCAAACAATAGGGATGTCCTTTAACTTAATCCCTTCTGCAGCATAGGCACAAGAGTTATTGCACTCCCGTTG
This sequence comes from Panicum hallii, assembly GCF_002211085.1. Classification (NCBI taxonomy): domain Eukaryota; kingdom Viridiplantae; phylum Streptophyta; class Magnoliopsida; order Poales; family Poaceae; genus Panicum; species Panicum hallii. Next base: position 39,926,639 of record NC_038045.1, on the reverse strand, counting down.
TGGAAGATAGAGAATAGTAGGTTCATGTTCGGGTGAATCTATCTCCACGGATCGGGAAGAGATATCCAATGACACTCGGTGTCTGGTCATCCAATCCATGCCTAGGAGAACATCCATTCCTTCTAGGTCCAAAACAGTAAATCTGTTTTTATCAAATTGCTACCCAGCTGGATTGGCACCTTTCTATAGATTTGATTTGATGCAATTTTACCGCCAGGAGTCGCTATCATATAGGCTCCTTTAGTAGGATAGAAATCCAGGCCTACTTTTGTTCCACACTTGGGACTGATAAAACTATGGGTTGCACCAGAATCAAAAAGTATAATCACGGGTTGATGGTTTATAGAGAAAGTACCCGTCATTATTGGCGCACCCTCGGGGAGTTCGGAGAGAGTTGTGAAGTTCACCCTCCCCTGGCGGACTTGTACCACCTGCTTCTTGCCTTTGCCCTTGTTGTTCGGGCTGAATGTCTACCCTTGGAAAGATTTTCTGGGTTGAGGGCAATCCTTGATGAAATGGGACGGGATGCCGCAGTTGAAACAATGGTTGTTGTTGTTTTCTTGATTGGATGGCGGAAAGCTCGGCCTCGGGCCTTGCTGCTGTTGTTGCTGGAGTTGTGGTGTCGGTGGCCGATTGAATTGAGCCTGCTGAGGTGGCTTGGCTACCCATCTGCCTGGTAGATCGGTTCGGGGCGGGGCTCGGGTAGCAGTATTCTGGACTAACCGATACCTTGGCAGTTGCGCAGTTGAGGGTCTCGTGGGTGTTTTCCGTTTCTTTTCTGCCCGGTGGGCTGAGATGCAATCCTCTTGGGTAATGGCCATATTGACCAATTCATTGAAATTGTCGGCCCTTACCAGGTTTAGCCGTTCCTTAAGCTTGGTGTTTAGGCCTCGACGGAAGCGATCCCGCTTACGGGCATCCGTGTCCGCATGATAACCCGCGTACTAGCACAGGTGATTGAAGACCTGTGCATATTGCTTGACGGTGCGGGTTCCCTGAGTCAAGGTCAGGAATTCATTGAGCTTTCGCTCAATGAGTCCCTCTCGAATATAGTGCGCTCTGAAAGCGGTCCGGAATTCATCCCAGGTGACAACATGTCCTGCTGGTTGCATGGCGTAGTAATGGTCCCACCATATGCGGGCGGTGCCGCGAAGTTGTTGAGCCGCGAAGAGTGCCTTGTTCGCGTCTGAGCATGGGGTAGATAACAATGCGAACTTGGACTGCGGAGCCAAGCATCAGCGTCGAGGGGCTCGTTTGCTTTATGAAATAAGGGGGGCTGAGTACTGAGAAAATCTTGATAACCAGCCGAGGGATGTTCATCACGGCCTCGGGACTGGTGATGAAAATGGTTCATCTGGGCCTGTACTAGCTGGTTCAGAAGTTCCGTTTGTCGTGCCATGACTTCCGTTAGATTTGGCGGGGCTGGCGGCGGTTGTTGGGAACCGCTAGCTTGGTCTGGCCGGAAACCTTCTGGGGTTCCACGTGTAGCTTCAACCATCTGAAACAAAGGAGATGTCCATTATTACCAACATGTCCTTACTCCCATTTTCAGGAGATACACTGCTACTAAACAGATATGTAATTCACATGTTCTATTCAACCGACTTATTCCAGGTGCAAAGATATTGAACCAAGATAACAGAACACGAGGCTTAGATTACAAAGTAGACATTGGTTGTCCTTAACATATTACATCAGGATGGCTCGATTGCTACGGGTCAAGCCATATGTACACATGCCACATATATTACAACAAGTGGCTCTAGGTCCAGGTAGACTACTCACTACCTATGTCGCATCATTCTACACTAGTTACATCTGAACGATCAACGATTTAGGTGAACTAGAAATCGTCGAGGTCGCCTACGGAGGACTGGCTGCCGGAAGAGGAATGATTTGGCTGAGAGCTAGGCTCCGAGTTTCCATGCTCGGAGTCAAGATCAGAAACCCCCTCAATTTCCTCTAGTTCTTCTTCTTCGCCTTCCAGTGCTTCAGGTACAGCAGGGGGTACTGGCTGCTGCTGAAGTTCGTCGATGTGAGCATGGGCATCGTCAACCTCAAGGATAAGGTCGTGGATTTGCTCCTGGAGGAACTCGATAATCGTGTTGCGTTGAGTGATTATTGCATCACTCTCATTGATTTGATCCTCCCGATGGATAATGGTCTCATCTCGCTCTGCGATAATTTCGTCCTTCTCCGTGACCAAGGCTTGAAGCTCCTCTATCTGAGTGACTTGTCGATCAGCATTTCTGTAGTGTCCTTGAGCTATACTGGTCAATTGACCCATACCGCGGTGCAGCACAATCTGATAGTGATGTTGAACATTCATAAATCTGATAGTACCATGGAGCATCTCTTCAGCTAAATCTCCTAGCATATGACCATAATGAGTTATTCGGAAGTTCCACTCGGGATCACTGGAATCTATTGCAGGGAATAGGCCGATAGGATGCCCTGCAACTTCCATGGGATGCTGGTTGCAGAAAATATGGATGGCCTCAAGAGCTGCGGTCTTGATGGTGTTGACGAGATGATAGCCAACCACATCGACCTCGATGGGTTGCCACTGAGAATGGAAAGGGTGCTGGAGAATGGTCATCTTAACTCTGCACCGAGGAACACCTTCCTCTCTATACTCCACTCCATCATACAGTGGAGGCTCAGTGTAGAAGAATAGCCTAAGTGATTCCCATAAGAGATGGGGAAAACCCTCCCAGTGCAAGGCATTGGTATGGAGATGCCCTGCATGATCCCAAAAGATATTTGAAGGAGCCACCATCTGAAGCAAGAATTCAAATGGTGAGATTTTGAAGGATACTGAGAGTTCAACTAAAGCTACCACAAGAGTTCTATTGAAACCACACTAGAGACAACACTCTATACGTCCTTAAATGAACAACACATTCAAAGCACTCATTTTGCTTGATAATGGATTATGCATGCACGTACTATTCGACCTCACAACCAAAACAATTGCCGAATATCTTTGGAGTTACGTGGTTAGTTTCGGTGGCACAATATTTAAGTCTCTCCCTAATAACTAGTCCATAAACCCTATCCGTCTTAACCTCTTAATCGTGGTTAGTGTACCTGCAGAAGACCACATTTATATAACATGAACCTTTCATGGCAGCACGACATGAAAGCGTCCCCAAACAGTACTGTTCACAAACAGTATTCATACAATTTCCGCCGTACGGACGACGTTAGCATACCTTACATCTGCAACGTATTCACGGGGGTACCGCATAACACGGGGTATGAACAGCGATCACCATACCCTGTGCCGAACCATATACTCCCAATATGATCAACTAATCGTTGATATATTGGCAGCATCTCAAGTAAGCCACTGTTTGAGAAACAGCGTTCGGTTCGCATCACCGACGAGAAGGCCAATCTCCCTCAGTTGGCTGAGGATCCTTACCTTCTTACCTTCTTGTCTCGATGTTGAGAAACACAACAATATGAATAAATATCTAGGGTTGGTTATGCTTGAAAGTAAGTTTTGACAGAAAGTAGTGCTGCAAGTTAGAGTGACTATACACATATATATACTAGTAGCCACCTGATTACTCCCATATAAACCCCTAGGGTTTTACGATCTAAGCACCATCCTTAACGAAACCAACGCACTTTGCAAATTCTTTTGTTAAGTAAATTTTATCCCGAAAACATTTTTAAGAGCTGCTGCGGTGTAATGCCGATTGTAAGAGTAAACCTATAGCTCTGATACCAGCTGTGGCAGAACCGTCTGAATTATTCCGGCTCAAGTGCGCTAGTCATTACTATACAGCTGATACTAACTCAAAACACTTCAAACGGAACAACCCATTGGTCTGTCGGGTCTCCGCCCGATACAAGCACGGTTCAACAGGATCGAAACAGGTTTACCTCGCATGAAGGCAAGTTTATAATCACACCACCGCTCACAAACTCTTAGTCCACAGTATAATTAAACATTGTTACAAACTGTTTCAAACTTAAAGTAAACTTATACAAACATTGTTTAAGAACCACAAGCTATGCAAGCTTGTGTAAAGTTAGAGCGGAAGAAATTAACACGCGACTACACTCATCGTGAAGGATGACACCACGCTCAGCCCGAAACATGGTGTCATTCCGGAGGGTCACTGCCAGCCGGGGACGGACCCCATTCCACGGACCAGCCAAACGGAACAGAGGTTGGCCATGCTGGACCATCCGTGGGGTTCTCAAAGGTCATACCTGAAAATAGACTAGCAAGACTGAGTATACTAATACTAAGCAAGACTTAACCGGAATTGGGTATACTTAGCCCATAATTAGACCATGGAGGATTTGAGAGGCTCTGGTTTTCTTTTGCTGAAAAGCAACAAAGAGTATGATCTAACTTTCGTGTTTTAGCTTTCAAATTCTAGTTTCATTAACCATTCTAGGTAAGCACCTATACTAAGCAAGCAAGGTAGAGATTAACATCCATCAAGATTGTTCTAACAATAGTTACTGTTCTTACTCTATGTGGCAGAAGGAATAAGCAGTCTCAATCTCCGCGAGAAACGGACGATTCTGAATCGAGTTTCATAACCTTGCAAGGGTAAAACTAACTCACATGCTTGGAACATCCAATGATCATTCCAAAACAACCGTTTGCCTTTCATTCCGACTCGTGGATCAGGGCCACCACAAGCGATTGTAGGACCATACGCACATCTAATGTGCAGGACATACGTCTGTAGCGCGACTACATGACCGTACTCCTGTCTGCTATGCGGAACGTACTCCCGCACGTCGGTGCGTGAGAAAAAACAAATTACGAGTGGTGGGAGTTATGTCCACTCCTCGGGCCGATTGGTTACTAGGCTTACCGCTTTCCATATTTCACGGCATGTGGCTAGTACTTTCAAACGCTTAACCACCACTACCACACACTGCGACCTTATCAACTTTTATCAACACAGACGGGGTAAACTTCCAAGTCATGATACTGCACATACCCCATCCATCATCCTTTTAGTGATTGCAGAATAGTAAACATTCAACTCCTATATCGCGCGAGTGACAGGAAATCACCCGACTTCTGCCGGTCCTATTAGCAGAGCATCTATTCGATAAGGACTCAGGCACAATACATAGGTTCCTAGGATTCATGCATCTAGGGTTCCATTACAACACCTAGACTTAATGCATAATATAGATATATAAGGATAAAATCGTATATGCATCGTATAATTTTCTAACAACAAACACTAAAGCATTTGAATTTAGTTCAAATGTCCAGTTTAAATTCAAATCTTAGAGAAAACAGTGCTATAAATTCTTGAAATATTTATTATGAACTACCCAATTATAGATCATCACATGGTAAAAAGATCTAAGCATGAAAACCTTAGTGTCATGCTTAATTAAATTTAGACCCTTTCAAGCTTGATTTGCATAAGTTTAAATTAATTCAAGCTAGGGTTCAGTACTATAAGTGAATTTTTCACACAAGCTCACTCATATCCTATACAGGTTACTCACCAAAATTCATAAGTAATAGAACTAGTATGTATAAGCTATACTCAAGATACCCTTTTGTTAAACTTTAAAATAACTCTAAAAATATTTTGTTTCAAACTGAACTTCATTAATAAAAGTTGTAGATTTAAACTTCTGGAGTTCAACAAAATTGGTTTGGCAATTTTTGGATTTTTCTACAAATTCCTATAAATTTTACAAGTTGGCTGATTTGAATGGGGGGTTCTGATTTTCTACAGAAAGGCCCCTGGAAAGATTCAAATCCTTGCAATTCGGTCCTTGGCCGGGCTACACAGGAAAACTGATCGGTGCCGATCAAATTCTGGTGAGGGGGCTCACCGGCGGCGAGGGGCATGTGGGGGAAAAGGTTCAGGGGCTTACGGTGGTCATGGGGGTGGCCGGTGTTGGGGAAGAGAAGGGCTGAGGTGGCGGGTCGACGGCGAACAGAGGCGGGCGGCGGTGCTCCGAGGGATGGCAATGGTGTTCCGGTGGCCGGAGGGCAGGAGAGTGGTGGGGAAGTAGCTAGGAAGTTTCCTCGGGGTGATGTGGTGCTGATGGTGTGCGTGGCTGGGACTGAGAGGCAGTAGATCGTCGGGACGACGGCGAGGCCGAGCGGCGGCAGAAGCTCGAGCTCACCGGCGCTGTGGTCCGGGCGATCTAGCGCGGGAGAATGAAATTGGGCTTGTGAGCTTCAGTGGGTTGCTAGAGCACTGGATCGAGGGTGGGAGGCGGCGGCGGCTGTCGACGGTGAGCCGAGGCAGCGGCGAGGCTCCGGCGAGGTGGGGAGCTCGGGAAAGCGAAAGGCAGTGGAAATGCACGTGTGTGAGCGCAAGAGTGAGTCCGTGGGGAGCTCCAGGATGTGCTCAAGGTCCAGAAGAAGGCACGGCCACGCGGGAGCAGCTGCTGGCAACCGGCGGAAGGCGTGGCGGCTCAGGGCGACGGCGGCGCGACGTGGAGAGGCAGGGAGGGGTCCAGCGCGGGGTGGAGGGCGGCGGCGCGGGTGCTGGGGCGGCACGTGGCGCAGAGGGAAGCAGCGCGGGGGCAGCAAGTGCTCGGCACATGGCCGGCGAGGGCGGCGGGGGTCGGGCGCAGAGAAAACAGAGAGAGGGGACGAAGGGGGACTCATCTGCAATTTGTCAAAAGTGCAGGGACTCCACTGTAAAGCCTAGTTAACTTTCAAACCATAGCTCAAATGGAAATGTGCCCAAAAGCAAAAGTGTAGAATTCAACAAGATCTACAACTTTGTTTTAAGGTTCAATTTCAAAATAGTTAAGGATTTGAATTTAACTTAAAACTTGGCAAAGTTTTAAACTTTAAAGAAATTCTATTTAAAATCTACACTACACTTGCATCCTTTGGGTAGTTTCACCTCTATTTGCAGTTTAAAAGTAAGTTCTTGACTTTTTGCAAAACAACCTTCATATGTTTTGATTTTACCTCCCATTCTCACCTATTTTGCACCAAAGGACCTAAATTTTCCAGAATTACCAAAAGATCCTTTTGCCTTTGCATTAAAGTTTTAGCACACATACATAAAATCAAACATACACACTTCATACTAGAATCTAGTGTGTCTTAACCCTAAATACCTGAATGTCACAAGTCATGAAGAAGTACTAAACTGATGGCAATACCTCTTCCTCAGGGGCTTTCCGAAAATCTGCTGCAGCATTGGCCCCAAGGCTTTCCGAAAGACATGGGTCTTCCACATTGACCACCAGTTCTCAAAGCCGATGGCTGAAGAAGTGAATGATGAGTCAACAGAAATTGGGATGTGAATATCAGCAAACAGGCTATAGCACCTCTGGTTGGTTAGAATATCAGGCAGATCAGCTCTACTTATTGTTAGATAGTGGAGGAAGAAGTGGGGAGGAACTTGCCCAAGGTCAAATTGCCGGGCTGCTACGACCGGCTGGTAAAACTCATAACCCGGCTTGATGATAGAGTATAAATGCCGAGTGCTATCATCATCGGCAAAATCAGCCAATCTGAAGGCGATTGGGTTCTCAAAAATTTCAGAATCTGTATAAGGGAGGAAGATTGGGTTGTCCAGGTCTTGGTAGATCCCAAACCAGCTTGAGGCATCTGTGGGGTTCAACTTACTACCAGGAAGACTGTACAAAGCTTGGCCGAAGCTGGTACACTTGATTCATCTCCCACTCTGATCTGGAAAAGAGTTATTGGCCAGAACAGAAAAGTTTGGTATGTGGTTCTAAAAATATAGGTGAGCTCATAACTGGATGAACCACCAGGGACCACCAGTTCTAAGTTTTTTTGGGTAAGCAAGCTCGAAGACATCAGGTGAAGATATCTATAGACTTCCCTAAGGAACAATTTACCAAGGCCAACAGTAGTACCTCTGGCCAGGTCATATGCCAGGGAGAGATAGTTTTTGGTTGGAGCAAGGGAAGGACCGCAGAATATGAAGTGTTCCAACCAGAGATTTAGAAAAGCCATGTGTTCTTTCTCAGTTACAGGCCCTTTGGTTTTGATGTGCTGGTTTAGGTAGGCACCCCAATTTGTGCACTCTGTTTTGGAGGACAATTTAAAGGGACCTCAGGCAGTCTGAAGGCAGAAGGGCTGGGCGATGCAATGTCCGAACCCGTGATCATCACTACATCCATAAGGGTTAGAGTCATCAGCCCATGGCCAAATAAGAAGCAGTTCAAGGCATCAGACCAGAAATAGCCGATGGTATTCAGAAGATTTTCGTTCTTCTTGAGGGGGGACAACGACAGAGATAGAGCGTCGGCTATTCCTATAGTTTCCCATGTGGGCTGGTAGGTTTTGGCCACTCTGTTGTACCAGGATACCCAGCCCCCGGGAGGATTTGGCTAGGCACGTAGGCTATCGGCCTAGGAATCTAAATCTATGTCTTGGCTTATGAACAGGACTCGATTGGCCTCACAAGAAATCAGATCTATTGGATGCTCATAAGAACGAGGCCCGAGACAAAAAGAATTGGAGGAAGAAGGATGCGGCAAAAGAATGTCTGAAACCTGAAGAATCGATAAGAGCCAAATAACAGGAAAAGATCATTTAATGCTTCAAGGGTTTAAATAAGTACTTCATTAAATTAGCAAAAGGTTGGAGTTTTACCTTCAGGCCAAGGACACCCGCATCGGCATTCGAAGGTTCCGCCATCTGAAGCTCCGATGGTGATCGAAGACTCAAAAATGGATCTAGGGTTTGCCTCGCGGGTTTCAAGTTCGCACTCTGAGGCTCTAATCTGGGTTTTGCGATCGGGTGTGTGAGCAAGGGTTTTGGAACACAACTTGCATTTGGGGGAATCTGTGTAGATCTACTTTTGGGAAAGTTCCGGATCTAAGCAGAAGATAAAATTGGTTCAGAGATCAACTTAGATCTGGATCGGTATTTTAAGGAAAGGGACTGATGCGTTGCCAACGGCTCTCGGTGAATCGGCTTCTCAACATTTGTTGACTAAACATAAGATTTCCATCATAGAGAAGGTCATTACAAAAGGGGAGCCGATTGCTCCTAAAGCCGATCTATCGGCTCTCTACATAGCAGTCGTTGCTGATCCTATGAACTACCACCAGTAAGTGCCTGAGACTTTGCAGCGCTTGATCGGAGGGGCTGCGCTGGTGTCACTGTCGTCGTCGCTGCCGTCGTCGTCGCTGCCATCATCTCCACCACTATCACTGCTGTAGCCGATGCCGCCATCGGTTTCTTCGTCATCCTCCGATGACCCGCCACGCAGGAAGCCTCCTGCTGCCGAGTCTTCCTCGGTCGATGCGTCATCGACTTCTTCCTCTGAGGAGAAGAAGTTCCCTTCCCAGGACGTGTCGTCGTTGTCGTCTTCATCCAGCTCCCTACCAAGGAGGAGCTGGAGATCTTCGCCGTCGGTCAGGGATTCATCATCTTCTGACCAGGCCTGGAAATCCCATTCCTCTGCATCTCAGTGCAAAGGAGTGCAGGCCTCGTAGGCAGCAATGGGGTCGAACTCCGGGGTCATCTCTCGGGTTGTCTCGGATTCAAAGGAGATGACGGAGGAAGCAGAGGATGAGGAAGCCATTGCGAAAGAAAGAGGGGCGTAATGGTGCGGTTGCTAATGGCTGAAGGAGGAAGATGAGTGAGAAAGAAATCTAACAGGAGCAGGCTTATAAAGGCAGGAGTGGAATATGAATCGGCACCGTGATAGTTTCCAAGGAGTTAGATGCAGAGTAGTCACATCCCGTGAAACTGGAAGCGGCATGCATGTACAAATTTTGGAAGTTGAAGAGGCGAGGCGATGAAAAGGAAAAGAATGGTTTCGGAATTATTATTGCCAAAACTCTGGGGGGGGGGGTGCATGTGTTATCACCATAATTTGGCTGGGCTAGAAGGTGGGCCGCGAGCAAGATGGGCTTAATTGTAACAGGCTTGCGAATCGGCTCCTGCGAGGGCGGTTTAAGGCCAGGATTGCCATGTATCTAGATAGGTGTGTGCGTTTAAATTAGTTTAGATACAGATAGCTAGGATTCGTGTCGTACTCAGTTAGGATTAGTTAGGAGAGGCAAGTCTACGGACTATAAATATGTACCCTAGACTACGAATGAAAAAGAGAACAACAACCATTCACAAACAACTCTCGGCGCATCGCCACCCCTGTTCTAGTGTTTCTCTCGGGTAAGTGCCATGCAGCCCCGATCACGCTTCGCTTATCGGGTATCTTTGTCTTTCTCGTGCTGAAGCATTGTTGATGGCTAGTAACACTAGTTATCTTAGCGTTACAGGGTTGCATCGGCTCTTATATTTTATTCATGCATCGTTTGCTACCTGTAAACGTTTAGCTGTCCTCGTGCCCGATCTCGGGTGCGAGGGCAGCGTCTTGCTCTATTTTAATTAGTAGATCCAATCTGTTATGGTTAGTCTTTTTTCATCAAAGATTTAGCTTAGATATCCGCATGGTTAGGCCCTTCAAACGGGTTGAATGTTCCGACAGTATGTTTTCTGTTCCGGGAATCGGCTTTCTGTTGGTTTTTAGGCCTCTGTTTAGATTGTTATTCTGTTATCTTTTGTATCTGTTAGGCTCAATTACGCGTGGGATGTTCCGATTATGCGGTGAAAGCTTTTACCGTTGTGGATTGAATTAACTTATTGATTGCAGAGTAAGTTTATATTAGTATCAGATACTTGCACTTCGTTTAAACATACAGATCCGATCTGATGCTGGAAGACAATCGACTCTTTACAGCCGATTGCGGGGGTCACCCGAAGAGCCGATCGTGGCTCGGACTAACGTTTAAATATGTCTGTGTATGCAGGAAACTAACTGAAACTACATCTACATCTTCCTGATCAGGTATAGGTTAGGTGGCACGCCTAGCAAACCCAGACGCCAGGCCGTGTGCCAGATCCAGGGCTGTTGACCGAGGGATCGGGGCCCACCAGCAGTCCCGGGAGCCTCCCGACTCCTCGTGTTGCTTGTTGCTGCTCGCCGATGGGTTTTGACCGACAACAATTATTTTAGTAGGACAACAAAATTATGTAATCATTTGGACCCAATCTCTATGTTTTAGCCTTATTTCTAAGTAACCAATTTTCTAGATCCATGGAGGAGATAGAAGAAGATTTGAGTTTTTTTCCTATATTTATACAAAGCACGCATGACTGATGCCTATTTCTGTAGAGAACTTGATAAATTCATTCAAACTGTGGAAAACCATGCAAGAAATGAGAAGATATAGAGGATACCTTGCCCGTACAAAATGTGCGAGAATATGAGAGTATTCAGCGACACAACTACAATCAGATCGCATGTGTTGGTGGGTGGTTTTGTTGAGAATTACATGATCTGGACGCATCACGGCGAGAAAGCACGCCCTTCGACGGAGAATTTACTCGATGAAATGATAGAAGACGTCGAGTTTGATAGATTGTTTGATACTTATGATGATTTTTTTGCGGATGTCGGTTATGATGATGGTGATGGTGTCCGCGAGAGGCCCATCGATGGTGGTAGTGATGACAAACTTGATGACAGTGATTTCCTTAGCAAGTTGTTGCATCACACCAAAGCAGAGCTATTGGTAGGTACTGCAAAGGGGTTAGATAACTTCAAGATGTTGAAAAAATCAGCTGAGGAAAATATATACGAGGGATCAAAGGGGTTGTCCAAAACACTGGACCGTGCTTCTTTCATACTTGAGCTGTAAAGGCTAAGCACAGTTAGTCAGATAGTAGTTTCAGTGATCTCCTGTGTATATTGACTGCGTATGTTGACTTGGTTGCTTCCAAAGCCAAATTAAGTGCCTGACAACACCTATCGAGCAAAGAAGCTTGTCAGTCAGTTTACGATGGGTGTGGAAAGAATTTGTGCATGTCCAAATCATTGTATTTTGTATCATGGGGATACTTTCAAAGACTTGAACAAATGCTCTGTTTGTTCTGCAAGTCCATACAAAAACAATTCTGGTTATTGTAGTGGTGACATTCAAGGTTCAGGTGATGGGAATAAAAGAAAGAGGAAGGGTGCAAGGAATAGTGTTGCTTCTGTTGAGCCAGCAGACACTACTTTAGGCATTCCTATGATGGTTATATGGTACCTGCTAGAAAGGTAGTTTACCTTGGGTACAGGCGCTTCTTGGTGGAAGGATATCGGTACCGAAGTAAGAAGTTCTACAACTTTTTTTATGGCAAGCCTGAGTTACATTCTGCTCCAGTAAAATGAGACGGGCACAATATTTTCAAAATGGTCAGGACCCTCCAAGTCACCTATGGGAAGATGACGAAAGATGGGAAGAAGAGAAATAAAGATAAGGCACCTATCAAAGGCGTATCATTCAAGAAACAGTCCATCTACGACAAGTACTTGCCGTATTAGGTGGATCTTGAGGTCCGCCATGCAATCGATGGTATGCACCTGAAGAAGAATGTGTTTGGTAACATAATTGGGCTCTTTCTGGAAACATCAGCAAAGACAAATGGATACCTTGAAGTCACATCAAGACCTGGTAGCCATGAAGATAAGAGAAGATCTTCACCCTGTGGATAAAGGGAATGGAAGATATGAACTTCCCCGGCTAGCTACAACTTGACACATGATGGGAAGAAGGCAATGTGCGAGAGCTTAAGGGGGATTAGAGTCCCAAGTCATTTTCTCATCCAACATAAGGAAACTAGTCTCGATAAAAGACCTCTAGCTAAGCGGCTATAACTATCACGATTGTCATGTGTTACTGATGGTGTTCCTCCCTATTGCAATTAGAGTGATCAAGCCAGTATAGGCGAAGATGGTAATCACTTAGTTGTGTTACTTCTTCAACAAGATTTCTCAAAAGGTGATCGACGAAGATGAATTGCGGGATCTCCAAGAATTTACTGGGGAGACTATAGCGCAGCTCAAGATGTGCTTCCCTCCAGGATTTTTTGATATAACAGAGCATCTAATGATTCACATGGTCGACCAGATACGTGCACTTGGTCCACTTTACCTACACAAAATGTGGACGTATGAGCATTTCATGTCCATTCTAAACCGGTACGTACAATTCGCCTACACGGTCATTTAGCCCGTGTACACGCTGTGTAAACGCTACACAGTGGCCAGCGGTGTCCGTTTAATTAGCAGTTTACCCTGTTGTTGGTATTTCTTAACATTCACAGAATAATCCGCAAGCGCACGGAGATACCGCTGTAGCACTTCACCCGTGAGTATCCAGGGTATCGTATATTTCGCAGGGAACGGAGGTGTAACGGTCTCTAGCTACTTTACCCAGGAAAAGGAAGAGATAGGATGGTCCTTGGTAGTGTGGTTGACTAAGGATAGAGATACTTAGGAAAGGTAAGCTTAGCTACTACTCGCTTGCTTCGGGCACCGGCTTACACCTAGTGTGCCAAGCGTATCTGGCTATTAGCTCTATGTCCAATCCAAATGTGGGGGACTAGGATGGACGGACAGGGCTGTCACCACCTGCCGCCCCGCCTACCGTGACAGACCGTGGGAAAGGGTAGCAAACAAAGGCGACTTCAAGCCTAGATACCATGTCTACGCTATTGATCACTACTTCTAACCCCGGCCAGACTCTATCTTAAGACTCAAGTCCTTAGGCTAGAAGCAAACATCTATGATCCCACAAGTGAATGGTAACTAGAACTTAACCTTGATAAGTACTCACCACCGTAGACGAACCTGGATACTTACTCAAAAGAGGCTTGTATCCACTGAGGTACAAGTAGAGGGAGGCCGATAACTCCGGCTCTCCTCCCAAACTTCTCCTCCACACACTTCTTAACCTACTCTACAAAGTAGCTCTAAAAGGGTGGAGTCCCCCTACTTCTTCTCTTCTCCAAGTTGTGTTGTATGAGAGGGAGAGGGCCTCCTTTTATAGCCTCCCAGGGCGGCCCGCTATCTTTAAGTATGGAAACCTTAGCCACGGCCTTGAGGAAGCGTAGGCGGTACTCCATGTCAAAGTGCACCTGGACGAGAACCCATCTGGGTTAGGCCGAACCCACTCCATATCAAAGTGCACCTGGACAAGAACACATCTAGGTTTGGCCGAACTAGGGGTTCGGCCAACCCCAAGTGAACCTCTCTAGGCTCTGCCTTCCTCTAGCTGGCTGGCAGGTGGGACTTGGTGTTGATCCTTGGTGATTCGTGCCTTGGCGTGCCCGTTTGGTCTGCCAGATGGAACCTTGAATCCATGTGCCTGCCTCTGATTGGTTGGAGGTGTGTGTCTTGGCCTCTTGGGTTGATTTGCTTCAGCATGCAGGCGCTCCAATTCACGTGCTCGCATAGAACGCTCTGAAATATACTTTTTCCTTTGTTTGAGCACGGTTTTCCTCTATATGCAAACACGGTCTCCTATAAACAGCGATTCACCAAAGCTACTGGAAATGGTTAGAGTTAAACTCCTATCTCTAAGTTTTAGTGATTATTTATCTTTGAATGAAGCAGAGGTTGATGGTTAGATATGTAACTTAATGACCGTCAACACCCATTTAATGATCGTTTAATCCGTTTAAATGGCCATTTAGACTGAACAAATAGCTAAATGGTAGGCGATCAATTGTTTAACGTATATCCTTTAGGCTAACATTGGAGGGATACAGTACTGAGGAAATCATCGAATGTTGCCTAAGTTACCTAAAGGATAAAATAAGCATTGGTTTGCCCGTTCCATATTTTTTGGGGAGGTTGGAAGGGGTAGGCACAGTTGGGAGGAAATTCTTCATCGACAAGGATTTCAAAGGTGTGAAACAAGAATATTATAGCATCTTGTAGCATCTCACAATAATGACACCTTTAGTCAACGAACACTTGAGCATGATTTATGCAGAAAGTAATGGCCGCTCGGATGATTGGATCATGAGAGAGCAAAAGGGTCGATTGACTGCATAGTTGAAGGACCTAGATCTACCAGATGGGGAGACCGTGGAAGAATAAACGATCAAAAGATTGGCAGCTGGCCCATCTAGCCAGGTCACATCATGGCAAGGGTACGATATTAATGGATATCTATTTTATATTACTGCAAAGGATAAGAAGACTGTGTCTCAGAACGATGGTGTTCGCGTTGAGGCTTTAGACGAGAGAACAGGCCAAAGTACCACTGTAACACCCTAACTTTCAAACTAGGAGTTTAAACAAACTTGCTAGAATCTATTTAGAATTCATAAGGTTTCATTCAAATTCTTTTTGAATTTATAACATCCACCTCCACTTAATAGTATTTATTTTATCTATAAAAAGAAATATAAGGACAACATAGGGTTTGTGCATTTCATGCCTCATTGCATTGTTTATTTGATTGTTTTTCATTTGAATTTAAACTTCAAATTCAAATTCAAAAGCATTTGGATTTACATTTCCTTTCTCTCTCCTCTCCTTCTCCCTTGGGCCGGCCCACCTTCCCTTCCCCTTTTCTCTTTCTCTTTTCCTCTTCCCCTGCGCGGCCCATCTCTCTCTCTCTCTCTCTCTCTCTCTCTCTCTCTCTCTCTCTCTCCTGCGCACGGCCCACCAGCCGCTCGCCTCGGCCCAACCAGCCGCGCGCGTCCCTCCCTCTTTCCCTCTCTCGCACTGACAGGCGAGGCCCGCCTGTTAGGCTCGTCTTCCTCCCCAAGCCCGACTCGGACCTGAGTCCGAGTCCAGTCCGCCCCCGCCCTGTCCCGAGCCGTGCGGCCTCGGGCCCGCACGCCAACGCACCCCGTGGTTCTCCTATAAGTATCGCCCGTGCCCTAGGGTTCTTCCCCTCAAGCCGCAGCTGCCGCCTCAGCCCCAAACACTAGCACCCGAGCCTCCACCGCCGCCGCCATTGCCAAAGCTTGGGAGCTTGCCGCGCCGTCGCTCCGCCGCTCCCTGTCATCGCCCGTGAGCCCTAGAAGCGTCGTCGTGGGGTAAGGAAGCTTCTCGGCCGGTTAAACTCTCTCTCCCCACTCTCCCCGTGCGCCAGCATGCTCGCCGTCGCTCCGCGCCGCCGCTCGCCGCCGGCCGCCACCTATGGCCCCCGACACTCCTTCTCAACCCCTCAATTGAGTTCCCCGTCACGCGGGCTATCTCCTGGACCAAACCCGAGCCAAATCCGAGGACAGAATCGTGATTTCACGTAACTCCGGCGAAGCTCCGCCGGCCGCCGTCGCGTCGACCTTGCCGCCGGCGTCCCGCGCCGCTACCGCACCGCCATCCTCTTTCCAGCCCTTAGATCTGGATCCGACGGTCCAGATCAGTTCCAACCCGAGTCAAACAGATCTAATACCAGTCAACCCATGGTCTTTTTGTGGTTTAGCCCTTAAGTTTTCTAGAAATCAACCCGCAGTCCATGTTAGTTCAAAAGTATTCACGAATAGATCCTTTTTCTTCTGATTAGGCCCATAACTTTTTCAAATATAGAACCCCCAGTCCTAGATCTTTCTGTTTTACAATCTAATTCCTAGGTCTAAGGTTTAATTATGATCTAGCCCTCAGTTTCTTCTGTCAGAGCCCTTTTAGTTTCAAATCTTCTACAAATAAGCCCCTAGAATCATGTTTTAGACCTAATTTCTCTGTTTTAACTCCGTTTTCATCGATTTTTGCGCTCACGCGATCCTTACGACATATGCAGTAGCTTTATTACATTATTTTGCTTTGTTTATATTGATTGGTATACTATTTCTTATTTGTTGTATTTGTTTGCTTGTATGTATTTGTGTGCTACGATAGACGATACGCAGTTCGAGGGTCTGCAAGAGCCGAGCTTTGAAGACGTTGCCGAGCAGCAGCAGTTCGTTAACCAAGGCAAGTGGTCCTTGATCATACTCCAGTCCCAATAACATTATAAATACACATTTACTTTATATGCATGCATGTGTGTAGAATATGATGGATCCCAAGTTAAGGATGTGCCTAGTTTCAATTGAACTTCCTTGATTAAACCTAGGTATTTATAATATTATATTTATGTTGTAGCTATGCTAGTTGCTTTTACTTAGAATTTGGTTGGATAACCTAAAAATCATATTACACTGGCTTACCCATGTTGTGGAATACTATATTGGATATACTTAAGATCATTGCATTAATTGGACACTCACATGATAATTAAACTGAAAGATGATCTAAATCGATGTTCTTTATTTATTTATTCACTTATTTATGTTGTGGATTAATTTACCTCAGATAGTTTGTTTAAGGGTTGGTATATACTTACACTTAGCTAATGCTTGTCTAATTAAAACTTGACCAACTAAAATTGCTTATCGCAGTCAAACCATGTCAGCTTTTCCTTGATCATAACCTTGCATGTCATATAATTTACTCCACTTGCTGAGTACCAACCATAAATGTACTCACACTTGCTTTATTAAAAATAATGCTGCTCAGAACAAGATAATTGTCCGGTGTTCCCCGAAGATTTTGAAGAATACTAGGCGTATGTCTCCCAGTCATCTGCCTGTGAAGATGAAGTCCACTGCTATTTATCGACATTTATTTATTCGTTTAAGATTAAGACTGTCGGTCATATAATACAGTACTATTATACTCTATTTTGTTAATGCATTGTTTCGGATATTCGCTTGTGACGCCTACTGTATGTGCGGAACTTGATCCTGGCGCACATATGGGATGCATTCGGTTACCTTTTCTAAACTAGGTGTGACAGAAGTGGTATCAGAGCAGTGATGACTGTAGGACATTAGCCTCGTTAGTAATGGTCGAATTTTAAGGCTCATCTTGATTAGTAACCTAGCTTCTGCTTGCTTTCTTTTGAAAACTACTTATTCTTGATTATATCACTACTTTTCCTCCTTGAACTCATGCTTGTCTCCCAAGTGTGTTGATATTTTACAAAATGCAATATTGCTTTAAGGTCACCTATAGCATTTTCTAAATATCCTCTATCTTGCGCTACCCTCACTTTTGTTACAAATGGCCAGAAACAAGCAGACCGCTCGCAAAAGCACCCGTGGACCGCCGTATCCAATCCATCACCCGCAGGAGGTATCCGACCAGGAGGACGACTACTACTACAACCATCCTAATGGGGGATGGGTGGACATCGATACTGAAGAGGAGCCCATGGAGTTGCCGGAGGACCATCCTAAGGTCTCAAGTGGAAGCAATGAGGGCCCTGCAGGAGGAGACGGTACCGATCCAAGTGCCGCAGGCGGAGATGAGGATGACGATGGTGACGACGACTCAGGTGCACCCGATGGCGGTGACGATTACCCAGATGATGACCCAGAGCCAGCCGTCGCCACAAGCCCACCACCACCTGAGCCCCACTATGAGAAGCAGATACATCACTTGGACTTTGCTGAAGGTCCATTCCCCATGCTTCTCTGGAGGGCCATGCAGAGGATTGGCTTCCCGCTAATGCCACGCTAGGAAGCTCATTTGTTCAAGAATGCCCAGTTGGAGGAGGAGTGGTTGGTGGCAGTGGTGATCAGTGTGCCAGATGAGAGGCATGGTAGCCAGGTGGAGTTCTCCAAGCACATTGATGAGGTGCCCAGGAGGACCTTGGGCGCAGGGATCAGTGAAGCCGCCAGGAGGGCGCTTTACTTTCTCTGACATGCTTACAAGGAGGAACTTCAGGGCACTGAGTTCCAGCTGTTCCCACGGCGCTTGAGGGGAGCCCCCTGTGCGCGGATTCCTTCCCCACCCCCAGGACAGGGAGCTTGCTCATGGACACCACGCAAGTGTTGTCGGTCCAAACCCACCGGCGAGCAGCGATAGGCAACACGAGGAGCCGGGAGGCTCCCGGGACTGCTGGTGGGTCCCGATCCCTTGGTCAACGGCCCAGGATCTGGCACACGACCTGGCGTCTGAATTTGCCAAGCGTGCCACCTGACCTTGTACCTGATCGGAAGGTGTAGATGCCATTTTAGATAGTTTCCTGCATGCACAGACACATTCCAACATTAGTCCGAGCCGTGATCGGCTCTTCGGGTGATCCCCGATATCGGCTGTAAAGAGCCGATTGTCTCCCAGTATCAGATCGGATCTGTATATCTAAACAAGGCGCATATATCTGATACTAATATAAACTTGCTCTGTAATCAATAAGCTAATTCAATCTACTACGGTTAAAGCTTTCACCACATAACCGGAACATCCTACTCATAGTTAAGCCTAACAAATACGAAAGATAACAGAATAGCAACCTAAACAGAGGCCTAAAAAACAACAGAAAGCCGATTCCCAGAACAATCCCTCTTTAGATTAATATTAAGCATCAAACGTATTGCCGGATCATTTAACTCGTTTGTAGGGCCTAATCATGTAGATCTTAAACCAAATCTTTAATGACTAAAGACTAACCATGACAGATTGGATCTACTAATCGGAACAGAGCAAGGTGCTGCCCTCGCATCCGGGATCGGGCACGAAGATAGCTAAACGTTTACAGGTGATGAACAATACGCGGATGCAGTATGAAAAGCCGATGCATCCCTATAAATATTAAGATAACTAGTGTTACTCGCCATCAACAACACTTCAGCATGAGAAACACAAAGATAGATAGGTAGGAACGATGCTGTCCCGATCACGCAAGGCGTGATCGGGGCTGCATAGCACTTACCTGAGAGAAACCCTAAAACAGGGGTGGCGATGCGCCGAGAGTTGTTTGCGAATGGTTCTTGTTGTTCCTTTATTCGTAGTCTAGGGTACATATTTATAGTCCGGAGACTTTCCTCTCCTAACTAATCCTGATTGACTACGATACGAATCTAAACTAACTTAAACTAGATACACAGCCAATCTGGCCTTAATCCGCTCGAGTAGGAGCCGATTCACAAGCCCATTACAATTATCCTCTGAGCCCATCTTGCTCGCGGCCCACCTTCTAGCCAGCCAAATTATGGCAATAACAGTAGGAGTTGGTCGCTACCCTCAGTACGGATCTGGATGCTGCTGGAACTGAGATCCAGGAGCTCAAGAGGAAGCTAAGGAAGACCATCAGGGAGAAGGCGATTCTGGAGGCTCGGCTGAGGGGAGATCCGGAGTTACCCCCGGAGTACGACAGTGATGAGCTGAGGGAGTACCTGCCAGAGTCACCTCCTCGCAAGCGCATCCACTATGGAGAGCCCAGCTACCGCACCCACTATCGTTAGAGAGGATAGAATTAGGAATTAAGATAGGAGTATGTTTTCTTTTTAGATAAAAGTTTTCTAAGTGTCTTTTGTAATCACTAGTCCGAACAGTCTTAATAGTGTGTTAATTTAGATTAATGTGAAAGTGTGCTTGGTTTTGTGAAAACAATGTGATTTGGATCTTTGTAATGATTGCGATAGATTGTGGAGTAATGACCACAATTATATCAAGTTATTAATATAAATGGATAGTTTAGTAAGAGCTTGGGTTTATCTATTTTCTTTACCTATCTTTATCTTATCTTTACTCATACCCTTTTTCCATGATTAATTTCATGAGTCTCATTTTTCTAACCAATCAGATGGTGAACACCAGGTCCGGGTTAGGAGTTGATCAGCCTGTAGTGCCGCGACAGGGAACGAGCAACAACACTAACCTCGATCCGCAACCAAGTCAACCACACCAGGTGCCACCTGCAGGGATGGAGCAGTTCTTCACCACCCAGACTCAGCTGCTCACCAATATGGCAAACACTATCGCCAACATGCAGGCTCAGATGAACCAAGCCCCACCACCTCAACCACCACCACCACCGGCAAGAGACAGGCACAGGGAGTTCATGAGCCACAAACCTCCCTCATTCTCTCACTCATCTGATCCTCTAGAAACTGATGACTGGATCAAGACAGTGGAGAAAATGCTGAACATCGCCTAGTGTACTGACAGGGAGAAGGCTCTTTATGCATCAGGCAGATTGGAAGGGACCGCATCAGATTGGTAGGATGCTTACATCACAGCCACAACAATCCCAACACCATCACCTGGCAGGAGTTCAGGAATCGGTTCTGAGAGCACCACATACCTAAGGGTCTGATGAAGCTCAAGAAGAAGGAGTTTCTTGCGCTGAAAGAAGGGTCTATGTCTGTGAGTGAGTATCGGGACAAGTTCATCCAATTGTCTCGCTACGCTCCCACAGATGTAGCCGATGACGAAGAGAAGCAGGATCATTTTAGGGAGGGTCTGATTGGTCCTATCAAGTATCAGCTGATGGCGCATACTTTCAAGAATTTCCAAAAGATGGTGGACAATGCCATCCTGGTGGAGCGTGCTCGCCAGGAGATGGGTGAGCAGAAAAGGAAGTTTGAGTCCTCGGGGCAGATCAGCAACAATTCCCACCCTCGTTACACGCCCCCGCAAGGAACACCTTTCCGCCCAGGAGGACAGAATGTCAACTATGGGTAGAGTCCGTACCAATGCTTCAACCAACAGGGTCAACAGCAGCAGCAAGCTCAGCATGCCAGTCAATCAGTGCAGCGTCCCAACTTTTCGCAGAATCGCCTGGGCACTCCTACGCGCACACCGATGAGGAACAATACCCCTGCTCCCACCGGTGGTAATACTTGCTTCAGATATGGCGGAGTGGGACACTATGCCAATGGTTGTCCCAAGAGGAATGTCCAGAACACTCCGGGCCAAATCAACAACAGTGGACAGAGGCAGACCCTGCAGTAGCAACAGCCTAGAAACAATAACCAGATGCCGCAGAGCAACAAGAGTCAGCAGAACTTCGTCCGCGGGCGTGTGAATCATGTGGCCGCGGAGACCGCTCAGGAGGCTCAGGATGTTGTGTTCAGTATGTTTCTCGTCAGCTCAGCCCCTGCATCAGTTTTATTCAATTCTGGAGTATCGCATACATTCATCTCTGCCGAGGATGTTCGTAAGTACTCTATTCCTCTATGCACCATGCCTAGCTCCATGCTAGTAAACTCACCTGGGGGAAATATGAGGGCTGTGTATTGGTGTCTTGGGGTAAAGATACAGATTATGGGAAGGGAATTCTATGTGAATTCGATAGTCTTGCAGTCTAGTGGTATTGACATCATTCTCGGAATGGGATGGTTGATGAAGTATGATGCAGTTACTCACTGTTCAAAGAGATCTGTGGCTCTTACTAGCTCAGAAGGTGAAAGTTTCGAGTTCGTTGCAACACTTCCATCGATAGCAGACTATGCAGTGAATCAATTGAAGGCAAATTCGATTGAGGACATCAGAGTTGTCTGCGAGTACCCGGATGTCTTTCCTGATGACTTGCCAGTTATGCCCCCTGAACGTGACATTGAATTCATCATAGATCTTCTACCTGGTACTGCACCTATTGCTAAAAGGCCATATAGAATGTCAGTTGGTGAATTAGAAGAACTTAAGAAACAGCTAAAAGAATTGTTAGATAAACAATTCATTCATCCTATTTCTTCACCTTGGGGAGCACCCGTGATATTCGTTGGAAAGAAATATGGTACACAGAGGATGTGTGTTGATTACAGGGCCTTGAATGAGGTTACCATCAAGAATAGGTATCCACTGCCTTGTATAGAAGATCTATTTGATCAATTGAAGGGAGCCAGAGTATTCTCCAAGATTGATTTGAGGTCAGGGTATCATCAACTGAGGATACGACCCTTAGATATTGCCAAGACAGCTTTCACTACCAGATACGGGCTATATGAATACACAGTCATGACATTTGGGTTGACTAATGCTCCAGCTTACTTCATGTATCTGATGAATAAGGTGTTCATGGAGTATCTTGACAAGTTTGTGGTGGTGTTCATCGATGATATTTTGGTGTACTCTAGGAATGAGGAGGAACATGAGGGACATTTGAGGCTTGTTTTGCAGAAAGTCAGGGATAACCAGTTGTATGCGAAGCCCAGCAAGTGTGAATTCTGGTTGAAAGAGGTCTCGTTCCTGGGTCATGTTATCACCAGAGGAGGTATTGCAGTGGACCCAGGGAAGGTCAGAGATGTGCTGAATTGGGAACCGCCAACGACAGTGTCAGAGATCCGGAGTTTCTTAGGACTCGCGGGATATTACCGAAGTTTTATAGAAGGCTTCTCTAAGATAGTGAAACCCCTTACATCGCTACTAGAAAAAGACAAGAAGTTTGTATGGTCAGAGGCATGCCAAAATAGCTTTGAGGAGTTGAGAAAAAGATTGACAACCGTGCCAGTGTTGGCTATGCCTGATGTTCACAAGGGTTTTGACATCTATTGTGACGCTTCTAAGCAGGGTCTTGGCTGTGTGTTGATGCAAGAGGGACACGTGATTGCATGTGCGTCCCGTCAGTTGAGAAAGCATGAGCAGAACTATCCTACACACGACTTAGAGTTAGCAGCAGTGATACATGCTCTGAAGATATGGAGGCATTATTTGTTGGGTCACAAATGTCAGATATACACCGACCATAAGAGTCTGAAGTACATTTTCACTCGAAATGATCTCAACCTGAGACGGCGAAGACGGTTAGAGCTCATTAAGGATTATGATCTAGAGATACACTATCATCCAGGGAAGGCAAATGTGGTTGCTGATGCCTTGAGTTGCAAGAGTCATGTGAATGCGACCATGGTTAGCCAGATGCCTCGGGAGTTGTACAAAGAGTTTGAACGACTCAATCTGGGGTTCGTCGCTCATACGGAAGGGATCACTATAGCAATAGAGCCGACCCTCGAGCAAGAGATAAGGAAGGGTCAGCTTGAGGATCCTAAGATACAGGAGATAAGGGAGATGATAGAAGCAGGCAAGGCACCTGACTTCACTGAAGATGAACAGGGAACAGTATGGTTTAGAAAGAGGATATGTGTGCCCGATGTGGATCACCTCCGCGGAAAAATTTTGCAGGAAGCTCATGACTCAGCTTATTCTATCCATCCTAGCAGTACCAAGATGTATCAGGATCTAAAGAAGAGATATTGGTGGTATGGCATGAAGCGTGATGTTGCATCTCATGTAGCATTGTGTGATGTGTGTCAGAGGGTCAAGGAAGAACATCAGAGACCAGCCGGTTTGTTACAGCCATTGAAGGTGCCAGAATGGAAATGGGAAGAGATTGGTATGGATTTCATCGTGGGATTGCCACGCACACGAGATGGTTATGATTCCATATGGGTTGTAGTGGATCGATTGACCAAGGTAGCCCACTATATACCGATAAAGACTACTTACACCGGGGCACACGATTAGCGGAGTTATACATCTCTCAGATTGTGTGTTTGCATGGGGTACCCAAGAAGATAGTGTCAGACAGAGGTACTCAGTTCACTTCTCGATTTTGGCAGAAGTTGCCAGAGTCAATGGACACAAAGTTGAATTTCAGTTCCGCTTATCATCCGCAGACTGATGGGCAGACGGAAAGAACCAACCAAGTGTTGGAAGATATGCTTAGGTCTTGCGCCCTAAAACATGGAGGCAGTTGGGATAAGAGTTTACCGTTCGCAAAGTTCTCTTACAACAATAGTTATCAGGCCAGTTTGAAGATGGCACCGTTCGAGTCATTGTATGGCAGGAAGTGTAGAACTCCGTTGTATTGGAGTGAGACAGGTGAAAGCCAGTTGTTCGGGCCTGAGATCATTAAAGAGGCTGAAAGACAGGTATAGGTCGTTCATGAGAATTTGAATGTGGCTCAGTCGAGGCAGAAAAGTTATGCAGATACCCGACGACGAGAGTTGACTTTTGAGGAAGGAGACTATGTGTATCTGAAGGTGTCACCTATCAGAGGTTTATGCAGATTCAAGGTCAAAGGGAAGTTGTCGCCTCGTTACATTGGCCCGTTCAGGATCTTAGAACGTAAGGGTGAGGTAGCTTACTATTATCGCCATAATTTGGCTGGGCCAGAAGGTGGGCCACGAGCGAGATGGGCTCAGAGGATAATTATAATGGGCTTGTGAATCGGCTCCTGCGCGGGCGGTTTAAGGCCAGATTGGCCATGTATCTAGTTTAAGTTAGTTTAGATATAGTTAGTTAAGATTCGTGTCGTAGTTGATCAGGATTGGTTAGGAGAGGCAAAGTCTCCAGACTATAAATATGTACCCTAGACCACGAATGAAAGGGACGAACAACAACCATTTGCACACAACTCTCAGCGCATCGCCACCCCTGTTTTAGGGTTTCTCTTAGGTAAGTGCTATGCAGCCCGGATCACGCTTCGTGTGCTCGGGGCAGCATCATTCCTGCCTATCTATCTTTGTGTTTCTCATGCTGAAGCGTTGTTGATGGCAAGTAACACTAGTAATCCTAATGTTTATAGGGATGCATCGGCTTTTCATATTGTATCCGTGCATTGTTCATCACCTGTAAACGTTTAGCCGTCTTCGTGCCCGATCCCGGGTGTGAGGGCGGCACCTTGCTCTGTTCCGATTAGTATATCCAATCTGTTATGATTAGTCTTTGTTCATCAAAGATTTGGTTTATGATCTACATGATTAGGCCCTTCAAACGGGTTAAATGATCCGGCGATATGTTTGATGCGTTATATTAATCTAAAGAGGGATTGTTCCAGGAATTGGCTTTTTGTTGGTTTTCAGGCCCCAGTTTAGGTTGCTATTCTGTTATCTTTCGTATTTGTTAGGCTTAACTACGCGTGGAATATTTCGGTTATGCGGTGAAAGCTTTAATCGTAGTAGATTGAATTAGCTTATTGATTACAGAGCAAGTTTATATTAGTATCAGATATACGCATCTTGTTTAGATATACAAATCCGATCCGATACTGGGAGACAATCGGCTCTTTACAGCCGATATCGAGGGTCACCCGATGAGCCGATCACGGTTTGGACTAATGTTTGAACGTGTCTGTGCATGCAGGAAACTAACCGAAATCACATCTACACCTTCCTGATTAGGTGCAAGGTCAGGTGGCATGCCTAGCAAACCCAGATGCCAGTTCGTGTGCCAGATCATGGGCCGTTGACCGAGAGACTGGGGCCCACCAGCAGTCCCGGGAGCCTCCCAGCTCCTCATGTTGCCTGTCGCTGCTCACCGGTGGGTTTTGATTGACAACACATTCTGGCACGCCTAGTGGGACAATCTTCATCGACTACATCAACTTCCACCATCGGGATGTCGAGGGAGGATCCAATCACGTACGAGGAGCTGTCTGCTGAGCACAAGCAGAAGTATGATGGGATCAAGGCTCTCTTTGAAGCCAATCTCATCGGCTCTTTTCAGAGGACCCACCACCACGGCGTTCTGTGGAAGGGGTTCTCACCTGAAGGTGCTCTTGATGATGTGGACCTATCTACCCCTTCAGAGGATCGTACCAGAGCTCTATGCCAGGAGGTGAACTACATGGTGGCTCATTCACTACATCGGCACTCCGAGAGCGTGGTGAACGCTTTTGAGCGTGTCGCGCTGCGCATGGTCCAAGAAATCATGAAGCATCAGTACTCTCCAACGGGACCTACCCTAGGGAGTTACAAAGGAGAATTGCTGTTCCAGTATAGGCCACCGCTGCCCTATGTGTTCGCGGCTCTAGAATCACACAGTTCACCGGCTTACATCATCTACAAGGTGTGAGGTGACCCTGTGGATCACCAGTTCTTCAGCGAGCCGTCCAAGGAGATCCCACATGGATACATGTGTGCATATATACCAGACAGCAATAATCCGGTACATTCGGTGCAAAGGGCAGCTGGAGGAGTTTCCAGAATAGATGCCGATAAACAAGCATGGCTAGCTACTTACGCCACCGAGCCAAGTCATGACAGCACGCACTCGGCCCCAGGAGCGCAGACGTAGACCAAATCAGCACCATCTTAAGAGATCAATTTGGTATTTTACCGAAAAGGCGAGCGATCGGCTATACTAAGCCGTATCCAAGTGAATATGACTTGATCCCTCAGCCACCTAAGTATCGGCTCTCTGAGTTCACTAAGTTCAGTGGAGCGGAAGGATCTAGCTCCATCGAGCACGTGAGCCGATACTTTGCACAATTGGGGATGATCTCAGTGTCGGATCCTCTGCGAGTAAGGTTCTTCTCATAGTCTTTTATAGGGCCAGCCTTTGGATGGTACACTTCATTGGGCCCTAATTCAATCCGCACCTGGAAGCAGCTGGAGGAACAGTTTCATATCCAATACCACTCGGAAGCTGCGGAGGCCGGGATTGCTGATTTGGCACAAGTCTGGCAGAAGCAAGGGGAAACCGTGGCAGAATATATCCAGCGCTTCAGAGACGTCAAGAATCAGTGCTATTTGACCCGTATTTCAGAAAAGGAGGCAGTCGATATGGCATCCTTGGGACTAGTAAAGCCGATCAAGGATCTAATTTTCCAATTGGAGTTCAATTCTTTGGCGCACTTGGTGCAGAAATTGACATCACACGAGCAGCACCACCCATAATTGTACCACGACAGGTTCAAGCGTCACGTAACCTTGATCGATGCAGAAGACACTGAAGACTCTGGGGATGATCAAGAGGTAGCAGTTGCAGAGTGGACTCAGGGAGCAAATCCCGTGTCCTGTAAGTGGGTGAAGCAGCAAGGACCTGCAAAGGGTTTTGACTTCGATGTAAGCAAAGTCGAGTAGATATTTGATCTGTTGTTAAAGGAAAAGTAGTTGAAGTTACCTGAAGGCTGTAAGTTCCCTACAACTGTTATCGCCATAATTCGGCTAGGCTAGAAGGTGGGCCGGGAGCAAGATGTGCTTAAAGGATAATTGTAATGGGCTTGCGAATCAGCTCCTGCGAGGGCGGTTTAAGGTCAGATTGACCATGTATCTAGTTAAGTAGTTTAGATAGAGATAGCCAGGATTCGTGTCGTAGTCAGTTAGGATTGGTTAGGAGAGGCAAGTCTCCAGACTATAAATATGTACCCTAGACTACGAATGAGAACAACACAAACAACAACCATTCGCAAACAACTCTCGGCGCATCGCCACCCCTGTTTAGGGTTTTTCTCGGGTAAGTGCTATGCAACCCCGATCACGCTTCCCGTGATCGGGGCAGCATCATTCCTATCTATTCATCTTCGTGTTTCTCGTACTAAAGCGTTGTTGATGGCGAGTAACACTAGTTATCTTAGCGTTTACAAGGTAGCATCGGCTCTTTTATACTGTGTTCATGCATCGTTTGTTACCTGTAAATGTTCAGCTGTCCTTGTGTTTGATCTTGGGTACGAGGGCAGCACCTTGCTCTATTTCGATTACTAGATCCAATCTGTTGTGGTTAGTCTTTGTTCATCAAAGATGTGGTTTAATATCTGCATGGTTAGGCCCTTCAAACGGGTTGAATATTTCAGCAGTACATTTGATGCTTTTTATTAACCTAAAGAGGGATTGTTCCGGGAATCAGCTTTCTGTTGGTTTTTAGGCCTTTGTTTAGGTTGCTATCTTGTTATCTTTCATATCTGTTAGGCTCAATTATGCGTGGGATGTTTCGATTATGAGGCTCAATTATGCGTGGGATGTTCCGATTATGCGGTGAAAGCTTTAACCATCATGGATTGAATCAACTTAATGGTTACAGAGCAAGTTTATTTTAGTATCAGATATATGCATTTCGTTCATATATACAGATCCGATCTGATACTGGGAGACAATCGGCTCTTTACAGGTGATAGTGGGGATCACCCGATGAGTCGATCATGGCTCGGACTAACGTTTACACGTGTCTGTGCATGCAGGAAACTAACTAAAATCACTTCTACACCTTGCTAACTAGGTACAAGATTAGGTGGCACGCCTAGCAACCCAGACGCCAGGTCGTGTGCCAAATCCTGGGCCGTTGATCGAGGGACCGGGGCCCACCAGCAGTCCCGGGAGCCTCCCGGCTCCTCGTGTTGCCTGTCACTTCTCGCTGGTGGGTTTTGACCGACAACACATTCTGGCACGCCCGGTGGGACCATCTTCATCGACCACATCAACTTCCACCATCAGGATGTCGAGGGAGGATCCAATTATGTACGAGGAGTTGTCTGCTGAGCACAAGTAGAAATACGATGAGATCAAGGCCCTCTTCGAAGCCAATCTCATCGGCTCTTTTGAGAGAACCCGCCACCACGGCGTTAGGTGGAAGGGGTTCTCACCTGAAGGCGCTCTTGATAACATGGACCTATCTACCCCTTCAGAAGATCGTACCAGAGCTCTATGCCAGGAGATGAAATACATGGTGGCTCATTCACTGCATCGGCACTCTGAGAGCCTGGTGAACGCTTTTGAGCGTGTTGCGCTGCGTGTGGTCCAGGAAATCATGAAGCATTAGTACTCTCCAACAGGACCTACCCTGGGGAGTTACAAAGGAGAAGTGCCGTTCTAGGCCAAGCCACCACTGCCTTATGCGTTTGCGGCTCCAGAATCACACGGTTCACCGGCTTACATCATCTACAAGGTGGGAGGTGACCCTGTGGATCACCAGTTCTTCAGCGAGCCGCCCAAGGAGATCCCACATGGGTATATGTGTGCTTATATACCGGACAGCAATAATCCGGTACATTCAGTGCAGAGGGCGGCTGGAGGAGTTTCTGGAGTAGATGCCGATAAACAAGCGTGGCTAGCTACTTATGCCACCGGGCCGAGTCATGACAGCACGCACTCAGCCCCAGGAGCGCAGACGGTATACCAAATTAGCGCCATCTGAAGGGATCAATTTGGTATTTTACCAAAGAGGCGGGCGATCGGCTATACTAATCCATATCCAAGTGAATACGACTCGATCTCTCTGCCGCCTAAGTATCGGCTCCCTGAGTTCACTAAGTTTAGTGGAGCGGAAGGATCTAGCTCCATCGAGCATGTGAGCCGATACTTGGCACAATTAGGGATGATCTTAGTATCGGATCCCTTGCGAGTAAGGTTCTTCTCGTAGTCTCTTAAAGCAGTTGAAGTTACCTGAAGGCTATAAGTTTCCTATAGCACAAGAGTTGCACGGGAGGTCGTACTACAAGTGGCATCATTCTTTCACTCACAACACTAGCGACTGCAAAAAACTCCATCGGCAGATCCAATCGGCTATTGAACAAGTCTGATTGTCTTGGGTCAAAATGCCATGAAGGTCGACACCCAGCCTTTCCCAAGTGTGAATATGGTAGAGGGTTATTACCGATCTGCAAGACGACAATTGGATTTTGCATTTGGCATCAATATGGCATGGCCTGCGCCACGTCGCTATACAAGGAATGAAGAGGCCGATCCCTGCGATCGGCCCCAAAAAGGGGAAAAGGGATACATCACGGAAGAGCAAGTAAGGCATGTTAGGAATCAGCGGCCGGCTTCTTCCATCTCCTCAAAAAGTATGAATACCAGTGCAAGCAACATCTCTAGCATGAATCGGAGGATGAAGAGTATGAGCGCCGTACTGGGAAAAGTTTGAAGAAGCGGGGAGATACGCGTGAATATTGGCATTGCCCATTCTTCAAGTATTGCTGGGACTCCGGTATGAGCCGATTGCCTACTGTCGAGGATTGCCCGGAGTGCAGATCTCGGAAGTGTGATGCAGAAAGGGTCTCGGTGTTTTGACATTTGGGACCTGTGTCGCCCCAGCATGAGCAAACCGAGCCACCGCGCAAAAGGGTGGACTTCAAAGAGGAGGAGGATAAGTATCACCGGCCACGCTGGTGCCCTGATGGACTTAACCGTTCCTAGAAAAGTAGGATACAGTGGCTGCACAGTCTAGAGGAAGCCAAGGCCAGATATCTTGAGACGCTAAGAAAGGCGCGCCCGGATTTGGCGGACAAAGTTCATTACACCCAGAAAAGGGAGTCGCACCCTCCTAAGAGAGAGTGGCATCCAAAGTCAACAAGAGCCGATGCGAAGACATCGGCTGATGCACATATGGTGTTTGTACTCCCCGCGGAGTTCCACGCCCAAGGCTGTGAAGGTTTATCGGTAGCCCAGCTTGACATGGGGCCACGGCCAGTCATATTCGAGAAGCCCCGAGCGAAGAATTACAAGCATTTGAAGGCTTTATACCTCAAGGGTTACATAAACGGCCAGCCTGTCAACAAGACGTTGGTCGACACCGGAGCAGCAGTCAACATAATGCCATACTCAGTGCTGCATCGGTTGGGGCAGTCCACTGGAGATCTAATCAAGACCAACGTCACGCTGAGCGATTTCAGCGGCCAAACATCAGAGGCACAAGGCGTCCTTAGTGTGGATCTGACCGTGGGAAGCAAGACCGTTCCCACTTCTTTCTTCATCGTCAACAGCAAGAACACCTACACCGTCCTACTTGGGAGGGATTGGATTCATGCCAACTGCTGCATCCCTTCCACGATGCACCAATGTCTGATTCAGTGGGATGGAGATGAAGTAGAGGTGGTTCATGCGGATGACTCGATCGAGATTTCACATGCCGCCATGAGCGTTTGGGACGTAGAAGATCAAGAGCCAATCTCAGGAATCAGTTTGGAAGGCTGTGATCGCGTGGAAACTACAAAAAATGGGGTGAGGCTAGTCTTATCCACCGGCCTTACAGAGTAGACAAAACATCAAGGGCGAGCTGTTCTGACGCACTTGGCGAGGCCGATCCCCGCGATCGGTCCCAAAAAAATAAAATGTGAACTTTTGATGACAAGTGTTTTGCATGATTGTAGCAATTACAAGGAGGCCCGCTCTAGCAGCCGGCCATACATCAATTGTAATGTCTCAAGGAGTAATGAAGATTATAAAGCGGCCGATCTTAACGATCGGCTGAAACGCTTTTCGTCACATTCTTTGTCCATTTGCAGCATTGACTTGATAGATGACGGAAAGCTTGGATACGGGTTTACATTGGCTGATGAGCTCAAAGAGGTCGATATTGGTCCTGGGGATAAGCCACGACCAACATTTATCAGCAAAAAGTTAAGCCCGTGTCTACGAGAGCCGATGATAGCTTTGCTGAAAGATTACGCAGATTATTTCGCCTGGGATTATATGGAGATGCCTGGGTTAGACAGGAGCATCGTCGAGCATCGGCTCCCTCTCAAGAAGGGATTTCGACCATTTCTGCAGTGAGCGCGACAAATGAAGGCTGAAGTCCTAGAGGAAGTCAAGAAAGAGGTGGAGAAAATGCTAGAAGCAGGATTCATCAGGCCGTGCAGGTATGCCGAATGGATTTCAAGTGTTGTACCCCTCCAAAAGAAGTGTTGTACCATTTCAAGTTTTTACTCTTTAACCACTGTAAGAAGTGTAAATACTTCAAGGCTTCATTGAAAAGGTAAAATTTATTTTGGATTTATTTGAAATTGAATGATTTGTTGGCTTTTAAAAATAATTTCAAAAGCCTAACTCTTTTGAAGTTGGACGCTAAAGCAAAGTGGTAGATCTTTTTAAGCTCTACACTTTTGATTTTGGGCATATTTTCATTAGAGCTATAGTTTGGAAGAAAATTGTACTTTACAGTGAACTCTTTGAACTTTTGCAAAAATTTACGAACAGGTCCTCATCTTCTTCCTCCTGCTTGCCCCTCTCTGTTTCTCTGCAGCGCCGCCCGCCGCCCATTGCCGGCGTTTCCCCCTACTGCCAGCTGCCCCATCGCCGCTCTTCCTACGCCACCTGGCCCCCAGCTCGCCCGCCCGCTGCTCGCCCGACCCCACTGGCTCCTCCTCATGCGGACACGTCGCGCCGCTGCCCGCCCGAGCCACCACGCGCGCCGTCGACCGCCAGCAGCTGCTTGCCGCCCGCCCGCGCGCCTCTTTTTGGCTTTGGAATGTGTCCAGTGAACTTCTCCCTTCTTCTATTCCCTCGCGCGCACCCGCATTCCTGTTCTTTTTCCTTCTCCGCTCGACTACCTCGCCGGAGCTCCTCTGTCCACCGCCGTCAGCCACCTCCGCCGCTCCTCCTCTCAAATTTTGTGCAGCCCAGAACGACGCGCCGGCGATCTCACTCCCCGCCGCCGTGCTGTTTCTAGTTGAACCAAAGTTCCACCCCTTCTCCTCCCTCGCCAAGAGCACCATCAGCACCACATCTCCACGCCGAAGCTCCCTGACCAATTCCCCTTCGCCTTCCTGCACTCTGGTCGCCGGAACACCGCCGCCGCCCTCGGAACCTCGCCGCGCTGGCTCTGTCCTTAGTCGAACCGCCGCACAGATCGGCTAAGGCGAGCCGATGCTCACACAGATCGGCTAAGGCGAGCCGATGCACACCCCAATCGGCTAGACAAGCTATCTGAAAAACATGCTGTGAAGTAGATCCGATCGGCTCTGTAGTAACCTTCACCAAATAGCCGTTTTGAACAAAGTTTCTACACTAGAAACTCTACTTAAGTTTATTTTTTTCAAATCTTTTTGTTGTTTGTACAAATTAGTTAAGTCTTGAAGTGATGTATTGAATGTATTCTTGTTGGATTGCAACTTTATCGTGAAAACAAAACATTAAAATAATAACCATTTGCTTCAAATCATTGCATATCATGTAGATTTGATGACACTTGCCGACGGTACCTACGAGCTAATCCCGGAACCTGACGAGGGTATTTCTGAAGCTCAAGTGAACGTCGCCGAGGATCTTTCCGAAGCCCCGAACCAAGGTTCAGAAGATACTGACATCACTGACCCCAGCCTCACCAGTGAAGGCAAGCCCCGGTGCATAACTTAGTATTTTAAATTATGCATTTATATTGTTATATATCTATATTGTGCATTAAGTTCTAGGAGTTGTTATGAAACCCTAGTTGCATAAAACCTAGGAATCTATGTAATGTTTCCGAGTCCTTATCGAGTAAATGCTCTGCTAATAGGATCGGCAGAAGTCTAATGATTTCCTATCACTCGCGCGATATAGGAGTTGAGTGTTTACTTTTCTGCAATCACTATAAGGATCACGGACACGGTTATGTGCAGTATCATGGCTTGGAATAGTACCCCATCTGTGTTGATCAATTTGATAAGGCCGCAGTGTGTGATAGTGGTGGTCAAGCGTTTGAAAGTACTAGCCACATACCGTAAATATGGTACGTGGTAAGCCTAGTACCTGATTGGCCCGGCAAGTGGACATATCCCCCACCACTCGAATTTTGGTTTATGTTCACATGCACCGACGTGTGGGAGTACATTCTGCATAGCAGACGGGAGTACGGTCATACAGTCATGCTGTAAACGTACGTCCTGCACATTGGATGTGCGTATGGTCCTGCAGTCGCTTGTGGTGGTGCTGATTCACGACCCGGGATATGAGGGGAATGGTTGCTCGAAAAGGAAAGTTTCCGAGCGTGTGAGTTAGGATTCCTTGCAAGGTTGTGAAATTCGATTCACGAATTGGCCGTTTCTCGCGGTGATTGAGACTGCTTGATACTTCTGCCACATAGAGTAATAAGTGCAACAGTTGATGGAACAATATTGATGTATGCTTTAATACCTACCTTGCTTCTCAAGTATAGATGCTCTCTTAGAATAGTTAATTGAACTAGAATCTGAAAGCTAAAATATGGAAATAAGGACATACTCTTTGTTGTTTTTCAGCAAAAGAAACCTAGAGCCTTTCAACCTCTCACGGTCTAGTTATAGGCTACGTATACCCAATTGACAGGTAAGCCTTGCTGAGTATTAGTATACTCAGTCTTGCTAGTAATGTGGTTTTCAGGTATGTTATTCGAGGACTCAGTTGCTAGTTCCCCTTGGCCCTGCACTTTACCGCCTGGCTGGTCCGTGGAATGGGATCCATCCCCAGCCGACAATGACCCTTCGGAATGATGCCATGCTTTGGGCTAAGTATGGTGCCTGCTTTTGCGACATGTAGTCATGTTGTTGTTTCCTTTCCGCTGCCATCTCTGAATAATGTCCGTTAAAACTTGAAGTTTTCGAACAATGCCTATACAAATTTGTTTTAGTTAGGTTTGCAGTACTCTATCAGAACCCGGTTTGTAATAACTACTTGTGCCTATGTTGTAAAAATGTGACGGTGATTGTATCTCTGGACTCGCCTTCGTGCGAGGTACGCTTGTTCGATCCAGAATCCGGTAGTTTCATCGGGACGTTACCCGACAAACCATTGGGTTGTTCCGTTTGAAGTGCGTTGAGGTCATGTCGCCTGTATAGCGATGGTCTGCGCACTTGAGCCGGAATAATTCAAGCGGTTCTGCCATAGACTGGTATCAAAGCTAACAAGTGTACATCGGAGATATGATTGACCTTAAAAATATTTTTAGTATAAAACTGGACCAACAAGGTATTTTGTAAAACTGCGTTGGTTTCATTAAGGATTGTACTTAGTACGTAAAGCCCTAGGGGTTTATATGGGAGTTATCAGGTGGCTACTAACACATATATATACACAGTACAGTTATAGTACTACTCTAACTTCCAGCACTACATTTGTGTAAAAAAACTTACTTTCAAGCACAATCAACTTTATATTCTGTAACGACGCATTCGATGATGAGGTAAGAGGGTAAGGATCCTCAGCCAACTGAGAGAGCTTGGCCTTCCCGTCTGTGATGTGAACCGAACGCTGTTTCTCAAGCAGTGGCTTACTTGAGATGCTGCCAATATACCAACGATCAATTGATTATATTGGGAGTATATGGTTAGGCACAAGGTATGGTGATCGCTGTTCATACCCCCGTTTTATACGGTATCCCCATGAATACGTTGTGAAAGTAATGTATGTTAACGTCATCTGTACGGCGGGAATTGTACGGATGTTGTTTCTATAAGTGAACAGTAATGTTTGGGGACGCTTTCATGACGTGCTGGCATGAAAGGTTCATGATATATAATTGTGATTCTTCTGCAGGTACGCTAACCCTGACTCGATAGGTTCTGAACTGTCACACCCAATTTATAAAGAACATAAATCGAGCAATCATATATGCGCCAGGATCAAGTCACGCATATATACAACAGAATCATCAAGATATCACAAAACATATCACGAATAACATTAATATAAATCGTAAATGAATTATTTTATTACAACCGAATCAAGAATCGGTTCAAGAGTTGCGGAAGCGAAAAAGAGATACACGTAGAGCTGGGCGCCACAGGGACGTCGACTAGGAGACAAACGCCTAGAAGTCGTCGAAGCCGCTGACGTAATCCTCCACGTTGCCGGGCACTGAGCAGCAGTCAAAGATATCCAAGAGAACAGAAGAGTGGAGAGGCAAGTGTGAGTACAAACTCATACTCAACAAGTATAACACGAATTATGAGACTCTAAGGTTAGCTGACTCAACTGTATTAGCTTTTAATCTTGGCAAATTTATTAAAGCTATTTACTACAAGTGGATGAATTACCATAAACCCAATTGCATAATAAATTAATCAATATTAAATAAGAACTACTGAGAACCATCCAAAAAAAAACCACCAAGATAAACCCCACTAATCAGACGGAGGATCTGGGCCGCTCATGACTGTGAGCACAGCTGATATATCAGTTTTACACTCTCGAGAGGTTGCACAACTTTACCCACAAGTCGTGAGCTACACTAGTTGTTCATCACACTTCCTTAGGTGAGATGACTAGCAAGCACACTACGAGACCGTTACAAAGGATCACGTTAGTAAGGTGTAACTGCTAAGGTTTCTGGATCAGCAACGATGGGGCCCACCTCCGGGGGTACAAGACACACAGCACAGACCAAGCCGGAGGAGCAGGGACCATTGAAGCTTACCACCCCTCTTGCCCACGCAGGTAAGTTACTCCCAAACCAAAATGACCTAATTAGTAAGTCAAGACCGTCCCATTCCAGTTTGTGGTTGCGTGGTTGTCCCAGGTTGTCGCTCTATGAACCGGTCCTTATGGAGAGTGGCCAACCAAGCACTAAGCACCGTGCTGGTCCCCTAAACCATGTTTCTAACAAAAGCATCTTTTAAGGAGACGTGAGCCGCTCAAGCACACAGCACAGAGGGCCACTCTCAAAATCAAGTTTCATATAACCATTAATCAAATTAATTAAAAAGGATCGTTATATGTGAGAGCGTAGCACCTAGCACAACTAACCAAAATGCAACCCAAGGTATTTATATAAAGGATAAAAGTGGCTAGGAAATCCTTATAGGCATACAGTATTAAAATGCAGTATGAAATTGTATTTAAAAGTGATAGGATATTCATGTTATACTTGCCTTCCTCAAAGTTCTCCTGCTGCTGCTCAAAAGCTTCAGAAGATGGTGGCTCCTGGTACTCGTCCAAAGGCTCAGCGTCTACTCACGATTGCAACGCCAAAACATGGTCCAGCACATACATATACATACAAACAAAGACAAAAGATAATAAACAGTACAACATTACATAAAAATAGCAAACAAAACTATGGTAGAACTGTTCTACGCATTACAACGATCGCGTGAGCGCAAAAATCAACTAAAACGGAGCTAAGACGCGAAATCTAGGGCTAAAACAAGATCCAGGGACCTTTCTGTAAGAAAACAGGAATAACCAGGGGGTTCTGCGCAAAAACCGAGGGCCTAAACCTAATTAAAGGGTAGACACAG
This sequence comes from Panicum hallii, assembly GCF_002211085.1. Taxonomy (NCBI): domain Eukaryota; kingdom Viridiplantae; phylum Streptophyta; class Magnoliopsida; order Poales; family Poaceae; genus Panicum; species Panicum hallii. The sequence continues at coordinate 39,889,439 of NC_038045.1, read as the reverse complement.
GGGCTAGCCTGCAAAAACTCCAAGAAAGGATTGGAAAACCTAAATCTAGAAAGCTCAGGGGTCAAAAGGGAAGAAAAGGACCTATCTGCAAATATCTTTGAACTACGGGTGGACTGCGGGTTGATTCCTCAAAAGGGCAGGGGCTCTTTAGCAAAAGAAACGGGCTGAAGGGGTATGCGCTGTTCTGGGCCACTGGATCTAACTTCTACGGTCCAGATTAGATCCATCTCGCGAAGCGGTACGCGCGCCTAACAGCCGTAGGATCTAGATCTAACGGATCGGCCGCTGACTTAACTGGATTCAATCCAAACCGTTCAACTCAGATCTGACGGCTCTGCCTCACACTTAACTCGAACCGGTATGCGCGAACTCAGACGCTCGGATCTCGATCACACGGTGCAGATCAAAGAGTTCCCGATCTAATCCTAGGCGTTAGCAGCGGATCGGACGGCCCGGGACAAAGGGACGCGAGCGAGGCGGCGATCTCTCACTGGAGACCAAGCTCCGCGGCGTCGCACGGCTCAGCTCGCTGGAGTTCGACGTTCCCGTCGCTCCGGTGGCCAATCCTTCACGACATCAGGCCAGGAAGTATCCCCACGGCACGGGAAACACATCTAGGGGAAGCAGAAGCGGCCAAAACTACTCTAGCGACGATACGACGGTGAGGGGCGGCTCGGGGCGGCGGACTCACCGGCGAGCGGTGTTCCAGGCGCTACGGGCAGCCTTCTACCACGACATCTGGCGCAAAAGGACCAGGGAATGGAGGAGGGGCTCACCAAGGGGTTGTGGAGGCCGGAGCTGCGACGGAAGGTGGAAGTCGACGATGACCGGCGGCGAAGAAGATCGGGTGCTCGCGGTCCGTCGGCTACAGGCAGACTCCGGGGCTCTGATTACCCTGGGTCGCCTCGGGAAGCCCCTGCGCAGGTGACCAAGGGGTTAGGAGGGCCCGGGACGCAACGACGGCGAAGAATTGAGGCGGCGGAGCAGATCACCGGCGGCGGCGTCGTGGCTCGATTCCGGTGATGCCGGGGTCTAGAGCTCCAATGCACGGCTCGGAAGGCTTCCAGGGGGCCAGGCGGAGCTCTTGCGGGGGCTGCGGTGGTCTAGAGCGCGGCGGGACAGCAGCTCGACGGTGAGGCCGAGGGAGTTTGCGCGGCGGAGGAAGGGGCTGCGGCGCTGAGAGCTTTGGGTGGCGGCTAGGGTTGGGCACGGGGCTCAGGAGTCTCCTTTTGTAGGGCGGCGGCTACCTTGGCGTGCGGGCCCGGGAGAGAGGAGGTCGCCGGGAATCTCGGGACCAGTTGAAGCTCGGGGAGGAAGAATAGGAAAGGGGGAAGGAAGGTGCTGACGCGTGGGGCCGCTGAGTCAGAGAGAGAAAGGGGAGAGCTGGGCGCTCGGGCGGGGGCTGGGCTGGCTGCTGGGCCGAGCCGGCCCACGCGGGAAACGAGAGAAAGGGAAGAGCTGGAGAGGAGAGGGGAGGGGAAAGAGGGCCGGGCTGAGAGGAGTTTTGGGCTGCCCTTTCCCTTTTCTTTCCTTCACTCAAACTATTCAAACAATTCTATTTGAATTCAAAAGAATTTGAATTCAAACCCTATACACTCAACACAAATAAAGCAATGCTCCAGCATGAATGCACAAACAAGTTGATCCCATAATAAATTTTATTCTTCTGTGTTATAGAATTACTTTAAATGAAAGATAAATTAGAGAAAGCCCTGGAAATTTTATTTGAGCCAAGATAAATTCATTAAAATTTAGGAAAATTACATTAGGGTGTTACATGAACGAATATGATCTCTCGACTAGCTATTATAGGGAGAGACGTATATATACTATGCTACCGAAACTAACCACGTAAGTCCAAAAATATTTGGCAATTGTTTTTGGTTGTGAGGACGAGTAGTACGTGCATGCATACTTCATGATTAAACAAAGTGAATGAATTAAATGGCTTGTTGTTTTAAAGATATCTAGAGTGTTGCTTATCACAACTGCAGTCTTAAAATGGTCATACAGACAGCCTTAGGGTTTAGTATCTTGGCATCTATTGTATCATCCTCAAGATTTATATCATCCATCTGATTTCCAGCCTTTGCTATTGAAAGTGCATCTAGGCCTAATGACCTATTTTGGTGATTAATAACAACCTAAATGAGTATCTAACGTTTTAATTGAGTATAATGAGCAGGGGTCAAAGAAACCAAAAAGGAGAAAAGAAAAAGGAGTGAATCTTGACGACTATTCAAAGTTGGAGAACGGTACCGGATCAAGAAAAGAGTTGCAAGTGGAGAAATTTATTTGTTTTATGTTTTCTTGAGTTTAGGTATACCGTACTATCAAGGGGGATGTGGAAAGTGTATGGAAGATCACCAATAAATCAAATCCGGAGAGTAAGCCTTGTAGAAATTTATGCAAATCCGAGAGCTCCTGGCGGACAGTCCGCCAGTCCTGGCGGACAGTCCGCCAGGGCGCTTAATCAGCCTAAACCCGAGAGCTCCTGGCGGACAGTCCGCCAGGCCTGGCGGACAGTCCGCCAGGTCACTGGAAACTGCCTAACGGCTAGTTTCCAGTGAGACCATATAAATACCCCACGACCCCCATTCGAGAAAAACTCTTGCCTAACCTGTGAAACCGAGTCTCAAGCACATTCTAAGCACTCCAAAGCTCCCCAAAGTGAAATCCTAGCTTCCCCACTCCAAATCTTTGGTCTAGGGTTTGATTTGAGCAAGATCCAAGCAAGATTCAAGCTTTCCCCAAGAGATTCACCTCTCTTGGGCATCTCTTGGCATTCTCCATCACTTTCCATATCTATTACTCTTGGAGCTTGGCTCCTAGACGGTTAGAGGTGCTCAAGAACAACCAACTCGTGGTGTGGTTGGATTGAGAAGTTTGTATTACCCTTGTTGCTAGTGAAAAACTCAAGTTTGACCTTTGTGGTTGCTTGAGAGAGGAAAGGGTTGAGAGGAACCCGGTCCTTTGTGGACTCCTCAACGGGGACGTAGAATCCTTGAGTGGATTCGAACCTCGGGTGAAAATCTTGTGTCTTTTGTGCTTGATTATCTTTCTTCATTCTAGTATTTTGTTATTCCTACCTTCGTCTAGTATTCTTGCCCGATCTACTTGTGTACTTACTTTGAACTAGATTGCTTCCACATTTAGTGTTCCTCACCTGTATTAGAGTCTTTCTATTCAAGTGGAATTTGGTATACAAGTTTTATTTTTCGAAAGATTGCATTCCATTCCCGAGACCTCCCAGCGGACGTTGGAAGTGCCCAGCGGACACTCCCAGCGGACAGTCCGCCAGGCAGCCTCGGGCTGAGATTTTTGTGTGCAGGTTTTAAGCGACGATCGCCTATTCACCCCCCCCTCTAGGCGTACTTTCAAGTGGTATCAAAGCCAGGTTCCTCAAATTTGAGTCTAACAACTCGAGGAGATCATGGCCGGAGAAGATTCACACAAGAGTCTTGAGAAGAACAAGGGCAAAGAAGATGAGATGCACAAGGAAGACGACAACGCCAAGTTTGATGTATCCGATTGCTCCAAGAAGAGTGGAGATCACAAGAAGAAGAGTAAGAGCAAGAGCAAGAGCAAGAGGATAGTGATTGAGTCATCCTCATCCTCAACATCAAGTAGTGATGAAGGGTCCATCTACATCAAGAGAAGAAAGAAAAAGAAATCGGTTATTTCTAACTACTCTCGCACTCCTTTTAACTATGATAACATGAGTTCCAACAATAATTTTCTTTCCGTTTCTCTTGGAAAACCCCCACACTTTGATGGAACTAACTACTCTCAATGGAGGACTAACATGAGATGGCACTTGTTTTCTCTTCACCCTAGTCTTTGGGAGATTGTTTGTGTAGGTATTGAGCAACCGGATAGCGATGATGAAAGTTTTGGACCAACCATGCAACAATTATTTCACCGCAATGCTCAAGCCGCAACCATTCTCCTCTCATCCTTGAGTAGAGAGGAATTTGATAAAGTGGATGGGTTACAAAGTGCCAAGGAGATATGGGATACTCTCAAAGTGGCACATGAAGGCACCAAGACCATTCGGAAAGCAAGAATTGAGATGCTTGAAGGAGAACTTGGGAGGTTTGCCATCTTGGATGATGAAACTCCCCAAGAGATGTACACAAGGCTCAAGAAGATGATCAATCAAGTGAGGAACCTAGGAAGTAAGAAGTGGACCGACCATGAAGTGGTCAAGAGGATGATTAGGGCCTTTTCGGTGAGGAACATAACCTTATGTACCGTGATAAGGGAAAGCCCTAACTACAAAAGGATGACACCGGAAGAAGTTCTTGGCAAGATCATCAACCATGAGATGATGGAAAGCGAGGCCAAATATGTCAAGAGCTTGTCCAAGGGAACCTCAACCTCAAGAGGACAAGACATTGCCCTTAAGGCAAACAAGAAGGAAAAGAGCAAGAAAGTTGTCCAAGAGTCCCCATCAAGTGACAATGAGAGCGATAGCTCAAGTCTTGATGATGATGACATGGCTCTTCTCATGAAGAACTTCAGCAAATTGATGAGAAATCGCAAATACAAGGGCAACAAGAGGCATGAGAGCTCCAAAAGAAGGACAAAAAGAAATTGCTATAATTGTGGCAAGAGTGGGCATTTCATTGCAAATTGCCCATATGAGAAGAAAGAGGACAAGGAAGAGAAGAGAAAGGACAATAAGGAGAAGAAGTACTTCACCAAGGACAAGAAGTTCTTCAAGAAGAAACAAAGTGGTGAAGCACATCTTGGCAAGGAGTGGGACTCCGATGATGAGAGCTCCGACTCGGATGAAGAAGATGTGGCCACATTCGCTTTTAACAAGACTTCTCTCTTCCCCAACCTCAAGGATGGGAAAAACATCACTCACACTTGTCTTATGGCAAGGGGAGGTAAAAGAAAGGTAAAAGCCATCCCATGCTCTTCTCCTAAATACACTACTAGTGATGATGAAAGTACATCTAGTAGTTCTAATGAAAATGATAATGATATTGATATGATTGCCATGTTCAAGAATCTAGATAAAAATGCTATTGCTAAGTTTAACGAACTCATAGAAGAGCTAAATGAGAAGAATGATATCCTTGAGAAACAAGAGAACTTGCTCATTCTTGAAAAGAAGAGAAACCTTGAACTCAAGGAGCTCATAACTAAGCAAGAAGAAAAATGTAAGGCCTTGGACAAAGAACTTGTGGAAAACAAGGAGACTAATACTAGTCTCAAGAGTGCAAATGTTGCACTTCAAGATGAACTTATTTGCTTAAATAAAAGCCTTGAATTGCAATTTGACACTCTCTTGTCCAATGCCTCAACATCTCAACATGACTCATCAATTAGTCTCTCCATAGCACAATCATGCATTAGATGCAAGGATATTGATGTTGATGCTTGTGCTACTAATGTAAAGTTGATTGAAAGCTTGAAAGTTAAGATAACATCCTTAGAAGGTGAGGCACAACAAAAGAAGAAGGATCTTGAGGAGGAAAAGCTCAAATATGCAAGAGGTGCATACTTGAACTCAAGACGCCCCAACATCAAGGATGGTATTGGTTTTCAACATTTTGAAAAGCATAATGCAAGAATCAAGATCAATGGGCATGAGTTCCCTAAGTTTGTAAGGGAAGCAACAAGTGAGAAAATTGCTTCCGGTAATGGGCACCCGAGAGTGCCTGGCGGACAGTCCGCCAGGCCTGGCGGACAGTCCGCCAGGACCCAGCGGACGGTCCGCCAGGAACCCTCGGGTGGCAGAATTTCAGCCTTCCGCCCCACTTTTTCCAATGCATCAAGGCTTCCTACTAATCATTTCTATGACTTTAATGCATCTTATGTGATTATGAGAGACAAGTTTGGAAGAGTGTTTGCTAAATATGTTGGGCCACACCACAAGAGTCCAAAGACTTGTGTGTGGGTGCCCAAATCACTTGTGACTAATGTAAGAGGACCCAAGCAAGTTTGGGTACCTAAAAACAAAGTCTAAATCTATTTTGCAGGGCTATGCCTCCGGTGGAGCAAAGTGGATCATTGATAGTGGATGCACTAACCACATGACCGGAGAAAGAAGCATATTTTCAACTTATGAAGAGAACGACGATCCAACCGACTTAATCTCTTTTGGTGACAATAGCCAAGGAAGAGTATTGGGTTTCGGTAACATTGCTATATCTTCCGAGCACTTCATTTCAAAAGTTTTTCTTGTTGAAACCCTAGATTACAACTTGCTATCCGTGTTGCAACTTTGTAACATGGGTTACAATTGTATGTTTACCGATGAAGGAGTGACCGTCTATAGGAGAAGTGATGACTCGGTTGCGTTTAAGGGTGTATTAAAGGGAAAGCTTTATGTAGTGGACTTCACTAAAGATAAAGCTCAACTTGATACATGCTTAATTGCAAAGTCCAACATGGGTTGGTTGTGGCATCGCCGTCTAGCCCATGTTGGTATGAGAAATCTTCACAAGCTTCTAAAAGGTGGTCATGTCCTAGGACTAACAAATGTTGTATTTGAGAAAGATAGGCCTTGTGGAGCATGTCAAGCGGGAAAGCAAGTTGGATCTAGCCATTCCGCCAAGAACATCATGACAACAAGTAGACCATTGGAACTACTTCATATGGACTTGTTTGGTCCTATTGCCTACATTAGCATCGGCGGTAACAAATATGGCTTAGTCATTGTTGATGATTATACACATTTTACTTGGGTATTCTTTTTGCATGATAAGAGTGAAACACAAGGAGTTCTCAAGAAGTTCTTGAGAAGAGCTCAAAACGAGTTCAACTTAAGAATCAAGAAGATTAGAAGCGACAACGGGAGTGAGTTCAAGAACATTCAAGTAGATGACTACTTGGATGAAGAAGGAATCAAGCATGAGTTCTCCGCTCCCTATGCTCCTCAACAAAATGGGGTGGCGGAGAGGAAGAATCGCACACTCATCGAAATGGCAAGGACAATGCTTGATGAGTACAAGACTTCGGACCGTTTTTGGGCGGAAGCGGTTAACACCGCTTGTCACGCCATCAATCGACTATATCTTCATCGTCTACTAAAGAAAACTCCCTATGAGCTTCTCACCGGTAACAAACCTAATGTTTCATACTTTAGAGTTTTTGGGAGCAAATGTTATATTCTCAATAAGAAAGCTAAGAGCTCTAAGTTTGCTCCTAAAGCTATGGAAGGTTTTTTACTTGGTTATGATTCAAACTCACGTGCATATCGAGTATTCAACAAAATTTCCGGATGTGTTGAAATCTCATGTGATGTGGTGTTTGATGAGACTAATGGCTCTCAAGGAGAGCAAGTTGACCTTGATGAATTAGATGATGAAGAAGCTCCAAGTGCAGCCTTAAGGAACATGTCAATTGGAGATGTACGTCCTCAAGTATCAAGCAATGACCAAGGTCAACAATCTTCAATCAAGGCATCTCCTCCAACTCAAGATGATGAGCATCAAGAAGATGGCAATGATCAAGGGGGAGGTGTTGAACAAGATGAAGAAGAGAGAGATGATGATCAAGAGGAGTCAAGAAATCAAGTGCCCCATCCAAGGGTGCACCAAAGTGTTCAACGGGATCACCCCGTGGACAACATCCTTGGTGACATTGCAAGGGGAGTAACTACTCGTTCTCGTGTTGCTACTTTTTGTGAACATTACTCCTTTGTTTCTTTTCTTGAACCTCTTAAGGTGGAAGATGCTCTACAAGATGCGGATTGGGTAATGGCCATGCAAGAGGAACTCAACAACTTCAAAAGAAATGAAGTGTGGTCATTGGTGGAGCGACCCAAGCAAAATGTTGTTGGAACCAAATGGGTGTTCCGCAACAAACAAGATGAAAATGGTGTGGTGACAAGAAATAAAGCACGACTTGTGGCAAAAGGTTACTCACAAGTTGAAGGTTTGGATTTTGATCAAACTTTTGCTCCCGTAGCTAGGCTTGAGTCAATTCGTATTCTTGTTGCCTATGCTACTCACCATAATTTTAAGCTCTATCAAATGGATGTCAAAAGTGCATTCTTGAATGGTCCAATCAAGGAAGAGGTATATGTAGAGCAACCACCGGGGTTTGAGGAAGAAGCGTATCCTAACCATGTTTACAAACTCCATAAGGCGCTCTATGGGCTTAAGCAAGCCCCGAGAGCATGGTATGAATGCCTTAGGGATTTTCTCATTGAAAATGGTTTTAAAATTGGTAAAGCCGACTCTACCTTATTCACTAGAAAAGTTGGTAATGATTTATTTGTTTGCCAAATATATGTTGATGACATTATATTTGGTTCTACTAACAAAGGTTGTTGTGATGAGTTTAGTCAAACAATGGTCAAGCGATTTGAGATGTCTATGATGGGAGAGTTGAACTTCTTTCTAGGATTTCAAGTCAAGCAACTCAAGGAAGGGACATTTCTATGCCAAACCAAGTACACACATGACATACTCAAAAAGTTTAACATGGAGAATGCAAAGCCAATCAAGACCCCCATGGGCACAAATGGGCATCTTGATCTTGATATTGGAGGTAAATCCGTGGATCAAATGGTATATCGATCCATGATTGGCTCACTACTTTACCTTTGTGCATCTAGGCCCGATATTATGCTTAGTGTTTGTTTATGTGCAAGATTTCAATCAAATCCTAAGGAATGCCATTTGAGAGCTGTTAAAAGAATCATGAGATATTTAGTTCATACATCTCACCTAGGTCTTTGGTATCCAAAAGGTTCAAATTTCAAACTAGTTGGCTATTCTGATGCGGATTATGCCGGATGCAAAATTGATAGGAAAAGCACATCCGGGACTTGCCAATTTTTGGGTAAATCCCTTGTATCATGGGCATCTAAGAAACAAAATTCCGTTGCTCTTTCCACGGCCGAAGCGGAGTATGTTGCAGCCGCACATTGTTGTGCTCAACTTTTGTGGATGCGACAAACTCTAAAGGATTACGGTTACACCTTGAATCGTATTCCACTCCTATGTGACAATGAGAGTGCCATTAAAATAGCCGAAATTTCTTGTGAACACTCTAGAACCAAACACATAGATATCCGGCATCATTTCTTGAGAGATCACAATCTTAAAGGAGACATAGAGATCTCTCATGTGAGAACAAATGACCAAGTTGCCGATATCTTCACCAAACCCTTAGATGAGAAAAGATTTTGTGCATTAAGGAATGAGCTAAACATCATTGATTCTAGAAATTTGGAATGAAGTGTTGCACACCTTCTTGTCTAATGGCAAACCTTCTAACAACAAAATGATTTTCAAAACATTGTATGCCTTGTTTGTGAAAATATTGGATTCTCTTGATCGTTTGAATCGAATTGGTTAACTTGGTTATTTTTATATGATGTTCTCTTGAAAAACCATGTATTATATCCCAAGTATCCTATATCATATCCATCCAATATACTCTCTAAGTTATTTGAATAATTGGATGCGTTACGTGAGTGTGGAGAAAATTGGCTGGCTGAGAGCTCCTGGCGGACGGTCCGCCAGGCCTGGCGGACTGTCCGCCAGGAGGCCTCGGGTTCAGCCAGCGAACCTGCCCAATGTCTTTATGTCCAACATCTTTTTATGTAGCCCCATTGTCTTATGTCCGTGAGTGTGAGTCCAAAAGACCCTTCTCTTTCCTTGTGGCTGCTCCTTCTCTCCCCATTCTCTCTCAAACACACAACACAACATCAACTCCTCTCACTCACTCTCTCCTCCTCCCCACAGACACCACCTCCATTGTCCGTGGAACCAAAGCTTCCACCCATCCACGGCAAGGGAAGCTTCTCTTCGTGCAGCAAGGACCTCCCTCCTTTGGATTTTCATCCATTGGAATCTCTCTCTCGTTCAACCTAGGGCAAGAACAAGGTATTTGCAATCTTCCATCGATCTCTCTACTCGATACATATCTTGAGGAATGCTTTTAGCCATGGAATCCTGCTAGGTAGAGCATGCTATTCCTTAAAAATCTTGAAGAATGGATGGCTAGGTTTCAAGTTCACTTGTTCATGCTCATTTCATACCTAAAACCTTGATTCAAACCGATCTCCAAATCTATCCATCCCAAGTTGCTCAAAATTTATTTCTAGCCCTTCATTATCATCTAGAACATACCTACAAAGTTTGAGCCTCAACAAACTAGTACTTAACATCGCGTGATTTCGCGGGAAGGTTCAAAACCGAACCCTCCTGGCGGACAGTCCGCCAGTCCTGGTGGACAGTCCGCCAGGAAGGGTCTGTTCTGTATTTTCCCGCCTACTCTCGTGTTTGTTAACATTCATTCTTTCATTTCTTCTAATCATGCACTATACTTCCTATACATGTCCAGATAGTGCATGAGAGGCGGACCAAATTCATGCATGATCCCGCTTCCGACTCAAATTCGGATGAAATTGAAGAAGTGGAAGTCATCCCTCCACCTAAGCGCAAAAGGAAGCCAACGCCCAAAATTCCAATGAGTCGAGCTGGCCAAATGGGCGGTTCTAGCCATGCGGCACCCAGGCGTAGCCATCAAAGGGCTGCTCAACCACAAGAAGATGTGCCTCAAGAGTTAGTTCCTATCCTTGATGATTACCCTCAACTCCAACCCTACCGGAAGTACATCATGCACAGACCGGAGTACACTAGGATCAACTTCGGTGATGTTGGAGTAAGGCGAATTGATTACACCACAAAGCAAGGAGGTGCTGTCTTCAAAGAGAGAAGGGAAAATCCTTATGATTATGAGAAGTACATCCCAGATAGGAGATTTTGGAGCAAATTTCAAGCTGATTGGTACATATCCGTCTTCATTGAGAAAAAGAATGCTATCACCGTCTCCAAGTACATCAATTGGGTTGAAATGGGTGAGAAAAATAATCCAACCTTTGACTTGGTCATAAGAGAATGTGAGAAGAAACGCCTCTATGAATTCTTGGCCCTCAATCAAAATTGGAACAATGAGCTAGTTGCTCAATTTTGCTCCACTGCTTGGTTTGAAGGTGAGGGCAAGAATTCCTTTATTCACTTCAATCTTCAAGGGCGTGCTTTCTGGGTTTCATACAAGCAATTTGCCACTATCCTCAAGCTTGATGACACTCTAGATGAGATGGAGATTCACGATGAAATCAATCCAACAGATGAAGCTCTTATGACTCTTTATCGGGATGAGGATCCGGATTTAGCGACGACTCATGGACTTCGTCCATATATGGAGATCATGAACCGGATATTCCGGGAGACATTGACTCCCAAGAGGGGTGATCGCACCAAGATTCATGGTACGGTCAAGTTGCTTCTTTTAGCTATGGACTTCGATCACCCGCCCTTTAGTGTCTTTCACTTTTTCTGGACGGAGTTGAGATACATGCTCCATCATGGCAGTAATCCCGTTATCTATGCTCCATATATTCAAAGAATGATAAATGCCGTGACGGGAATGGAGTTTGGATACGACACTGTTCATGCACCATATTGTCCACAGCCTCCCAAGGAGCAAGAGTTCCCACCAGAAGGCGAGTCTCCTCCATCAGCTCATTCTCCACCCCAGCCCACTATGGATATGCCCTCCACTTTGGCGATGCCTTCCTCCTCTAGGACTCGTCCTCGCAGGAAAGGCAATGCCTTTATTTCTGGCTTGAAGGCTCTCTTCAAGGTATGCCGCAACACCAATGATGTAGTTCGCGCTCATGCTCGGGCAAATCAGCAGAGCATCAACAGGATTGAGCGCCACCTTGGCATTGAGGAGACGGATTGGCCCGCATTTCCACCTTCTCCTCCTAGGGACTTTCCGGCTGAATGGGAGCATTATGATGTAGGTGATGATGATGATGATGGTGAGGATGATGAGTGATTGCTGCTCCTTGCTTCCATTTGTCTTTTCTCTTTTTGGTGCTTGATGCCAAAGGGGGAGAAAAGATTGTATCCTAGTGTGTTCTTAGAGTCACGGTGAGCTTGAGTGCCGTTAAAAACTTATTTGGATGTTTGTGAGACTATGTGTTTATTGCTTATCTCGTATTTGAACTAAGTTGGTTTGTAATAACTTATTTATGGATGATGCTATGCTATGATTGTGAACTTATTGCTTATCCTTGTTTATCTAATCTTGGTTATATTGGTTCATGAATATCTTGTGGATGCAAGGATTAAGGGGGAGCTCTTCACATATATATTTCTTCAAGCTCTATTGAATTTATTGTTTTTATTGGTTCATTTGGGTTGTCATCAATCACCAAAAAGGGGGAGATTGAAAGTGCATCTAGGCCTAATGACCTATTTTGGTGATTAATAACAACCTAAATGAGTATCTAACGTTTTAATTGAGTATAATGAGCAGGGGTCAAAGAAACCAAAAAGGAGAAAAGAAAAAGGAGTGAATCTTGACGACTATTCAAAGTTGGAGAACGGTACCGGATCAAGAAAAGAGTTGCAAGTGGAGAAATTTATTTGTTTTATGTTTTCTTGAGTTTAGGTATACCGTACTATCAAGGGGGATGTGGAAAGTGTGTGGAAGATCACCAATAAATCAAATCCGGAGAGTAAGCCTTGTAGAAATTTATGCAAATCCGAGAGCTCCTGGCGGACAGTCCGCCAGTCCTGGCGGACAGTCCGCCAGGGCGCTTAATCAGCCTAAACCCGAGAGCTCCTGGCGGACAGTCCGCCAGTCCTGGCGGACAGTCCGCCATGTCACTGGAAACTGCCTAACGGCTAGTTTCCAGTGAGACCATATAAATACCCCACGACCCCCATTCGAGAAAAACTCTTGCCTAACCTGTGAAACCGAGTCTCAAGCACATTCTAAGCACTCCAAAGCTCCCCAAAGTGAAATCCTAGCTTCCCCACTCCAAATCTTTGGTCTAGGGTTTGATTTGAGCAAGATCCAAGCAAGATTCAAGCTTTCCCCAAGAGATTCACCTCTCTTGGGCATCTCTTGGCATTCTCCATCACTTTCCACATCTATTACTCTTGGAGCTTGGCTCCTAGACGGTTAGAGGTGCTCAAGAACAACCAACTCGTGGTGTGGTTGGATTGAGAAGTTTGTATTACCCTTGTTGCTAGTGAAAAACTCAAGTTTGACCTTTGTGGTTGCTTGAGAGAGGAAAGGGTTGAGAGGAACCCGGTCCTTTGTGGACTCCTCAACGGGGACGTAGAATCCTTGAGTGGATTCGAACCTCGGGTGAAAATCTTGTGTCTTTTGTGCTTGATTATCTTTCTTCATTCTAGTATTTTGTTATTCCTACCTTCGTCTAGTATTCTTGCCCGATCTACTTGTGTACTTACTTTGAACTAGATTGCTTCCACATTTAGTGTTCCTCACCTGTATTAGAGTCTTTCTATTCAAGTGGAATTTGGTATACAAGTTTTATTTTTCGAAAGATTGCATTCCATTCCCGAGACCTCCCAGCGGACGTTGGAAGTGCCCAGCGGACACTCCCAGCGGACAGTCCGCCAGGCAGCCTCGGGCTGAGATTTTTGTGTGCAGGTTTTAAGCGACGATCGCCTATTCACCCCCCCCCCCTCTAGGCGTACTTTCAGCTATTACCAGAATCGGTTCTCTCGTTCCATTTACCTTGTGAGTTCTCAGCAGGGTAGCTGCATTCCAGCTATTCCATGAGTCTGACTCACATTTTTCCCGCAGTCTTCTCAAAGCATTTTTGTTGAAAACTTGCAATCTTACCATTTGAATCTTTGCTTCAGATGGCGGATTTTCCGAAGATCTTTTGGGACCACAAGGGACATGCTCACACCAATGCCTTGCATTGGGAGGGTTTTCCATATCTCTTGTGGGAGTCACTTCAGTTGTTTAGCTACGCCGAGCCACTGCAATATGATGGAGTGGAATATAGTGAAGAGGGTGTTCCTCGGTGCAGAGTGAAGATGACTATTCCCCAGCATCCATCTCGATCCCTGTGGCAGCCCATCGAGATTGATGTGGTTGGTCACCATCTAGCAGACACTTTTGAAGTAGCAGCTCTTGAAGCCATCAACATTTTCTACGACCAGCATCCAAATGAAGTTGTCGGGTATCCTATTGGTTTGTTCCCTACAGCAGATTCTCGTGACCCCGAGTGGACTTTCCAAGTATCACACTTTGGACACTTACTGGGAGATTTGACATAAGAGACGCTACATGCTACAGTCAGGTTTATGAATGCACAATACCGTCATCAGATACTTCAGCGCCGCGGTATGAAGAGCTCCAAGCCACGATCACCGCTAAAGATGAGGTTATCGCACAGCGGGACGAAACCATCACTCACCGAGAGGATCAGATCATTGAGAGTGATACATTAATCATTTAGCGCAACACTGTCATCGAGTTTCTCCAAGAGCAAGTCCATGACCTTACCCTTGAGCTTGGCGACGCCATCGCCCATATCGGTATGCTTCATGAGCAGCCGGTACCTCCTATCGCACCTGAGGAGTCTGAAAGTGAAGATGAAGAAGAAGACCCGGAAGAGATTGAAGGAGTTTCCTATCTTGATTCCGAGCATGGAGATCCCGAACCTAATCCTCAGCCCAATCGTTCTTCTTCCGGCAGCCAATCTTCTATGGGCAACCTCGATGATTTCTAGTCTCTTCCAAATCGTCGACATTCTAGATGCACTTAGTGTAGTATAGTGTGACATAGGGAGTGAGCAGTCTAGTTTGACCTAAGGGCCACTTGTTGTATTATATGTGGCATGTGTAGGCATGGCTTGACTTGTAGTTAGTAGACTACCGAGATGTAACATAGTAATGACTACCAGTTTATGATCTATAACCCGAGTTTTCTGTCCGGTAATCTGTTGAGCTATCTATCTTGTGTCTTGGATTTTCTTCTTGCACTATCTCCATATATTTTATTTTTGTGCGGTATATTTCTGAGAATGGAAGCAAGTATTGGTGATTTCTAATGGACATCTTCCATTTTTCAGATGGTTGGCGCTACGTGTGGAACCCCTGAAGGTTTCAGGACGGACCAGGCTAGCAGTTCCCAACAACCGTCACCACCACCACCAAATCTAGCAGAAGTAATGGCACAACAGACTGAACTCCTTGATCAGCTAGCGCAGGCATAGTAGAACTAGTTCCGTCATCAGCGATGAGGTCATGATGAACCTCCCTCTGCTAGTTACCAAGACTTCTTCAGCACGTAGCCCCCACTTTTCTATAAGATCGAAGAGCCTCTTGATGCGGATGCGTGGCTCCGCACTATTGAGTCCAAGTTCGCGCTACTGTCCGCACCATGCTCCGAAGCAAACAAGGCACTCTTTGCAGCCCAACAGTTTCGTGGCATTGCTCGCATTTGGTGGGATTATTATTATGCCATGCAGCCAGATGGACATGTAGTCACATGGGAAGAGTTTCGGACCGCCTTTAGGGCGTATCATATTCCTGAAGGGCTCATTGAGTGGAAGCTCAATGAATTTTTAGCTCTTACCCAGGGAACCCGTACCGTAATGCAATACGCACATGCCTTCAATCACCTGTGTCAGTATGCGGGTTATCATGCAGACACCGATGCCAAGAAGTGAGATCGTTTCCGTCGTGGCCTGAACACCAAGCTCAAAGAACGACTGAATCTTGTTAAGACAGACACTTTCAATGAGCTGGTCAACATGGCAATTTACTCAGGAAGATTGCATTTCAGACCATCGGGCTGAGAAGAAGCGGAAGATACCCACTGGACCCTTGAGTGCTCAACCCCCGAGGTATCGGTTAGTCCAGAATACATCTCCACGAGCCCCACCCTGAAACAATTAGTCAGGCAGATGGATAGCTAGACCCCTTTAGCAGTCTAGATTCAACAGGCCACTAGTGCCTCAGCCTCAACAGCAGCAGCAACAGCTTGGATCAAGGCTGAACTTTCCGCAGTTCAACCAGGGAAACAACAACAATCATTGTTTCAATTGCGGCAGCTCATCGCATTTCATCAAGAATTTCCCTCAACCTAGGAAATCATTCCAAGGGCAGACTTCCAAACTGAGCAGCAAGGGCAAGAAACAAACTGTACAAGTCCGCCAAGGGATGGTGAATTTCACAACTCTCTCCGAACTTCCTAAGGGTGCACCAATAATGACGGGTACTTTCACTATACACCATCAACCTGGAGTTATACTTTTTGATTCCGGTGCAACCCATAGCTTTATCAGTCCAAAGTTTGGAACAAAAGTAGGCTTGGATTTCTATCATACTAAAGGAACATATATGATAGCGACTCCTGGCGGTAAAATTGCTTCAAATCAAATCTGAAGAGATGTGCCAATTCAATTGGGTAGCAACCTGATAAAGACAGATTTAATTTTGTTAAACCTAGAAGGAATGGATATCCTACTAGGTATGGATTGGATGACTAGGCACCAAGTATCATTAGATATCTCTTCCTGAGTGGTTGAGATAGACTCACCTGATTACAGAGCTACTATTCTATATCTTCCACAGCGGGAGTATATCAACTCTTGTGTTTATGCCATAGAAGGAATCAAGCTTGAGGACATCCCTGTCATATGTGAGTACCCAGATGTTTTTCTGGATAATTAGCCTGGGATGCCTCCTGATATGGACATTGAGTTTATTATAGAGTTACAACCTGGTACAACCCCCATCTCTAAAAGACCCTATCGTATGCCACCCAATGAGCTAGCAGAATTAAAAGTTCAACTTCAGGACCTTCTTGATAAAGGTTTTGTTCATCCAAGTGCTTCACCATGGGGATGCCCAGCCCTATTCGTGAAGAAAAAGGACCATAGCCTTAGACTATGTGTGGACTATCGCCCCCTCAATGCAGTAACTATCAAAAACAAATATACTCTTCCCCGCATTGACATCTTGTTCGATCAATTAGCTGGAGCCAAGGTATTCTCCAAAATTGACCTTCGCTCTGGATATCACCAGATAAAGATTAAGCCCAGCGACATCCCAAAGACAGCATTCTCCACCAGATATGGACTTTATGAATATCTGGTTGTCCTTTGGTCTTATCAATGCACCAGCATATTTCATGTATCTCATTAACTCTGTCTTTATGCCGGAGCTCGATAAATTCATCATAGTATTCATCGATGATATTCTAATCTATTCTAAAAATCTAGAAGATCATGCTAGACATCTTCATATTATTCTTCAGAGATTGCGAGAACACCACTTGTATGCCAAATTCTCCAAATGTGAATTTTGGCTAGATACAGTTAAATTTTTGGGTCACACCATCTCTAGTGATGGCATATCTGTTGATCCGAGTAAAATCCAGGAAGTGATGGATTGGGAGCCCCCTACTTTAGTCCATCAGATCCGTAGTTTTCTTGGTCTTGCTAGCTATTATCGTCGTTTCATCCCAAACTTCTCTAAAATAGCCAAGCCAATGACAGAATTGCTGAAGAAAGGAGTTAAATTCTCCTGGAATGAGAAATATGAAGAAGCATTCCACACTCTAAGAGCATACCTCACTATTGCTCCAGTTTTGGCTCAGCTAGATAATTCCAAACCTTTTGATGTCTATTGCGATGCGTCGGGCATCAGACTTGGTTGTGTACTCATGCAAAACAACCGAGTAATTGCTTATGCCTCACGAGCACTCAGGACTCATGAACAGAACTATCCTGCCCATGATCTTGAGCTTGCAACCATTATCCATGCGCTTAAGATCTGGAGACATTATCTTATGGGTACTAAGTGCAACATCTACACTGACCATAAGAGTCTCAAGTACATTTTTACACAAGCAAATCTAAATATGAGACAAAGACGTTGGCTAGAGCTTATAAAAGATTATGATCTAGAAGTGCACTATCATCCAGATGTGGTTGCGGATGCACTCAGCTGCAAAGCGCATTGCCATTGCTTATTAATAGAAGCCTTTAGTGAAACTCTCTGCTGGGAAATAAGAAAGCTCAATCTTGAGATTATTCCTCAAGGTAGTTTGAATCATATAGCAGTTGAACCCACACTTCAAGATAGTATGATTATGGCACAACTACATGATGAAGTAGTCAAAATCATCAAGCAATAGCTAGCCCAGGGAGAAGAAAAGTATAAGTGTTTTCAAGTAGATCACAAAGGAATTCTATGGTTGAAGGGACGTATTGTTGTACCCAAGGACCATCAGCTTCGTAAGTAGATTTTGGACAAGGCACATCTGTCTAAGTTCTCTATGCACCCTGGCAGTACCAAAATGTACCAAGACCTGAGACAGAACTTTTGGTGGACTCGCATGAAAATAGAAATTGCAAGATATGTCTCTGAGTGTGATATTTGCCAAAGAATTAAAGCCAGTCACATAAAGATTGCTAGTGTTCTTCAACCTTTACCCATTCCTTCTTGGAAGTGGGAAGATATCAGCATGGATTTCATCGTTGGCTTACCCAACACTTCCCAGAGGCATGATTCTATTTGGGTAATCATTGATCGATTAACCAAAACCGCCCATTTCCTTCCGGTGCATACTACTTACAATGCTAAAAGGTATGCTGAGATCTATCTAGACCAAATCGTTCGTCTCCATGGAGTACCTAAGACAATCATATCTGATCGTGGAGCACAGTTCATTGCTCATTTCTGGGAGCAACTCCAACACTCTCTTGGAACCAAATTAATTCGAAACTTCGCGTATCATCCGCAAACAGATGGACAAACGGAAAGGATAAATCAAATCCTAGAGGATATGCTTAGAGCCTGTGTAATCCAATATGACAAAAATTGGGACAAATGCTTAGCTTTGGCAGAATTCTCCTACAATAACAGTTATCAGTTGAGTCTCAAGATGGCTCCTTTTGAAGCATTATACGGTCGCTCATGCCGAACTCCTTTGAGTTGGTCTCAAACCGGCGAACGTAAAATCTTTGGACCCGATCTTGTCACTGAAGCAGAAGAAAAAGTAAAGATCATTCAAAGTAATCTAAAGGCAGCCCAATCTGGACAAAAGAGCTACACGGACAAACGAAGGAAACCATTGCAGTTTGAAGTTGGTGACTTTGTATATCTAAGGGTATCTTCTACCCGAGGTGTTCAACGGTTTGGTATGAAAGGAAAACTCGCTTCTCGATACATTGGACCTTTTGAAATTCTTGAGGCTTGTAGACCCGTAGCTTATCATCTTCAACTTCCTCCTCAGCTAGCAGCCATTCATAATATCTTCCATGTATCTCAGCTTAAGAAATGCATCAAAATCCCTACCGAGGTCATCAATTTCCAAACCATCAAAATTGAGTTAGACCTATCTTATACCGAACATCCGATCAGAATACTAGATAACAAAGAGAGAAGCACAAGAAGAGAAATAGTCAGGATGTTTAAGATCTAATAGAACCATCACACTGAAGAAGAAGCGAATTGGAAAACTGAATCTTATCTTCAGCACAACTTTCCAGACTTTCTTAGAGCCAAACCAAGTATCTAATCTTCCAATTCCATTCTATTCCGGAATCTCGGGACGAGATTCTTTTTAGGGAGGGAGGCTGTGATATTTCTGGTACTTAGGTGATAGGCACACTAATTTCTAGTATGAAGTTGTTCTTGTTAGTGTGAAGTTTGTGTTTGTTTTGATGAATGCCTTTAAAAACAAAAATACATGTTAAAGGGTATTTCTGAAATATTGGAAAAATTAGGGTTCTTTTTGTAAATTGTGTGTAAATGGGAGGTAATTTAAAAAATGTATGAAGGGTTGATTTGCAAACGTAAGTTTTTACTCTTTAACCACTGTAAGAAGTGTAAATACTCCAAGGCTTCATTGAAAAGGTAAAATTTATTTTGGATTTATTTGAAATTGAATGATTTGTTGGCTTTTAAAAATAATTTCAAAACCCTAACTCTTTTGAAGTTGGACCCTAAAGCAAAGTGGTAGATCTTTTTAAGCTCTACACTTGTGATTTTGGGCATATTTTCATTAGAGCTATAGTTTGGAAGAAAATTTTACTTTACCGTGAACTCCTTGAACTTTTGCAAAAATTTATGAACAGGTCCTCATCTTCTTCCTCCTGCTTCCCCCTCTCTATTTCTCTGCAGCGCCGCCCGCCGCCCATCGCCGGTGTTTCCCCCGACTGCCAGCTACCCCCTCGCCGCTCTTCCTGTGCCACCTGGCCCCCAGCTCGCCCACCCGCCGCTCGCCCGACCCCGCTGGCTCCTCCTCGCGTGGACGCATTGCGCCGCTGTCCGCCCGAGCCGCCACGCACGCCGTCGACTGCCAGCAGCTGCTTGCCACCCACCCGCGCACCTCTTTTTGGCATTGGAATGTGCCTAGTGAACTTCTCCCTTATTCTATTCCCTCGCGCGCACCCGCATTCCTGTTCTTTTTCCTTCTCCGCTCGACTACCTCGCCGGAGCTCCTCTGTCCACTGCCGTCAGCCCCGCCTCCGCTGCTCCTCCTCTCCAATTTCGTGCTCCACCAGCACCACCGCATCTCACTGCCCCTTCCTGACCCGCTCTTCTTCCTCCTCCCACGCGCGCAGCCCAGAACGCCGCGCCGGCGATCTCACTCCCCTCTGCCGTCCTGTTTCTAGTCGAACCGAAGTTCCACCCCTTCTCCTCCCTCGTCAAGAACACCATCAGCACCACATCTCCACGCCGAAGCTCCCTGACCAATTCCCCTTCACCTTCCTGCACTCCGATCGCCGGAACACCGCCACCGCCCTCGGAACCTCGCCGCGCTGGCTCTGTCCTTAGTCGAACCGCCGCCTCCGAGCTTCCCCTTCTACGATTCCAGCCACCCCCAAGTCCGCCGTGAGCTCCTGAACCTTTTTCCCCACCTTCCCCTTGCCACCGGTGAGCCTACTCGCTGGATTTTGATCGCCGCCGCTCAGCTTCTTCTGTTCAAGTCGATTAGGGACCCAATTGCAAGCCTCTGTTTCTTTCTAGGGTCTTTTCTTTAAAATACTAGGAATCAATCGACTACACGTCTGTAAGATACACGCCCGTCAGCTACACACCCATCGGCCACATGCCCATTGGCTACACGTCGATCGGTTACACATCTATCGGCTATTTTATCGAAAGAAAAATCAGGCCGATGTGCACAACAGTAGATACACAGGGTAGCACTGCAGTCATGTATCGGCTAGTTACACTAATGCATAGATTGGCTAAGCCGATGCGCACACGATCGGCTAGACACGCCGATGCTCACACAAATCGGCTAAGGCGAGCCGTTGCACACCCAAATCGGCTAGACAAGCTATCTATAAAACATGCTGTGAAGTAGATCCGATCGGCTCTGTAGTAACCTTCACCAAATAGCCGTTTTGAACAAAGTTTCTACACCAGAAACTCTACTTAAGTTTATTTTTTTCAAATCTTTTTGTTGTTTGTACAAATTAGTTAAGTCTTGAAGTGATGTATTGAATGTATTCTTGTTGGATTGCAACTTTATCATGAAAACAAAATATTAAAATATTAACCATTTGCTTCAAATCATTGCATATCATGTAGATTTGACGACACTCACCGATGGTACCTATGAGCTAATCCCGGAACCCGACGAGGGTATTTCTGAAGCTCAAGTGAATGTCGCCGAGGATCTTTCCGAAGCCCCGAACCAAGGTTCGGAAGATACTGACATCACTGACCCCAGCCTTACCAGTGAAGGCAAGCCCCGGTGCATAACCCAGTATTTTAAATTATGCACTTATATTGTTATATATCTATATTGTGCATTAAGTTCTAAGAGTTGTTATGAAACCCTAGTTGCATGAAACCTAGGGACCTATGTAATGTTTCCGAATCCTTATCGAGTAAATGCTCTGCTAATAGGACCAGCAGAAGTCGAGTGATTTCCTGTCACTCGCGCGATATAGGAGTTGATTGTTTACTTTTCTGCAATCACTATAAGGATCACGGATGGGGTTATGTGCAGTATCATGGCTTGGAATGGTACGCCATCTGTGTTGATCAATTTGATAAGGCCATAGTGTGTGGTAGTGGTGGTCAAGCATTTGAAAGTACTAGCCACATACCGTAAATATGGTACGCGGTAAGCCTAATACCTGATTGGCCCGGCAAGTGGACATATCCCCCACCACTCGAATTTTGGTTTATGTTCACACACACCGACGTGTGGGAGTACGTTCTGCATAGCAGACGGGAGTACGGTCATACAGTCACGCTGTAAACGTACGTCCTGCACATTGGATGTGCGTATGGTCCTGCAGCCACTTGTGGTGGCGCTGATCCACGACCCGGAATATGAGGGGAATGGTTGCCCGGAAAGGAAAGTTTCTGAGCGTGTGAGTTAGGATCCCTTGCAAGGTTGTGAAATTTGATTCAGAAATCGTCCATTTCTCGCGGTGATTAAGACTGCTTGATACTTTTGCCACATAGAGTAACAAGAGCAACAGTTGATGGAACAATATTGATGTATGCTTTAATACCTACCTTGCTTGTCTAGTATAGATGCTCTCTTAGAATAGTTAATTGAAGTAGAATCTGAAAGTTAGAATATGGAAATAAGGACATACTCTTTGTTATTTTTCAGCAAAAGAAACCTAGAGCCTTTCAACCTCTCACGGTCTAGTTATAGGCTACATATACCCAATTGACGGGTAAGCCTTGCTGAGTATTAGTATACTCAGTCTTGCTAATAATGTGGTTTTCAGGTATGTTATTCGAGGACTCAGTTGCTAGTTCCCCTTGGCCCTGCACTTTACCGCCTGGCTGGTCCATGGAATGGGATCCATCCCCAGCCGGCAATGACCCTTCGGAATGACGCCATGCTTTGGGCTAAGTATGGTGCCTGCTTTTGCGACATGTAGTCATGTTGTTGTTTCCTTTCCGTTGCCATCTCTGAATAATGTCCGTTAAAACTTGAAGTTTTCGAACAATGCCTGTACAAATTTGTTTTAGTTAGGTTTGCAGTACTCTATCAGAACCCGGTTTGTAATAACTACTTGTGCCTATGTTGTAAAAATGTGACGGTGATTGTATCTCTGGACTCACCTTCGTGCGAGGTACGCTTGTTCGATCCGGAATCCAGTGGTTTCATCGGGACGTTACCCGACAAACCATTGGGTTGTTCCGTTTGAAGTGCGTTGAGGTCATGTCGCCTGTATAGTGATGGTCTGCGCACTTGAGCCGGAATAATTCAAGCGGTTCTGCCACACAGAGGTTGGGGTATGGACATGATCGGCAAAATTAATCCTCCATCTAGCAAAGGCCACCAGTTCATTTTGGCCATCACGGATTACTTTACCAAGTGGGTGGGGGCCGTCCCTATGAATTCAGTAGCATCTAAGGATGTCATTAATTTTGTTAAAGAACATGTCATTCACAGGTTCGGGATTTCTCAGACCATAACAACAGATGGACGATGGGTCTTCATATCAGAGGAGTTCAAAAAGTTCGCTACTGACATGGGCATCAAGCTGATTAGGTCATCCCCATATTATGCTCAAGCAAATGGACAAGCTGAAGCGTCCAATCAGAGCCTTATCAATTTGATCAAGAGAAAGATCGATGAGCATCCTAGGCGTTGGCATGAAGTCTTATCAGAGGCATTGTGGGCATTACCGTATTTCATGCCACGGAGCGACAAAAACTTCTTCTTATCACCTAGTGTATGGATAGGACGTTGTATTACCATGGGAGATTACAGCCGGCTTGAGACGCATAGAGTTCAAAAATGACCTAACGGCTGAAGAATACGTTGCTCTGATGAACGACAATATCGAGGACCTTATGGAGCTCAGACTTTGGTCACTTGAGAAGATCAAAGAAAATAAGGCCAAGGTAGCCCGCGCGTACAACAAGAAAGTCAAGCCAAAAGAATTCCAAGTTGGAGATCTGGTTGGGAAGTGGTGTTACCATTGGGGACTAAAGATGTAGCGTATGGCAAATAGTATCCAAATTGGCATGGGCCTTATAGAGTTGACCAAGTCCTACCTGGGAATGCATATATGCTTGAGGAGTTAGATGACATCAAGTTTCTGGTGGCGGTCAGTGGTCAACATCTCAAGAAATACTTCCCAAGTATGTGGGACGATGGGTAATAAAGCCGATGCTACACATCAGGCCGCGAGCCGATACATTCAGTTGGCCCGTACAAGAGAAAGCCGATGCTACGCATCAAGCTGTGAACCGATACATTCAGTTGGCCCGTACAAGAGAAAGCCAATGCTACACATCAGGCTAAGAGCCGATACGCTCGGTCGGCCGATATATATAAAAAACATATACTTTGTATCCAACGCACTGAGTTGGTCAAATAGCCGATGTATAACCATCAACTTTAGAATTTTGATTTCAGTACATGCAGGTTTTGAATGACAACGGGCTACAGGAGGTGATTACAAAATATTCTACTGAAGGAACTCATCGATGGCTGCGATAGCCTCAAGGCGGACACGATCAGTTTCAGCAATCACTGCTTCATCGTCCTTGTCCTCACCTGACACTATCTGCCGACTCAAAATGCTCAGCTCTGTGAGTTCTGTCTTCAGCTGGGCGGTCAGGTCTTCTGCTTCTTGTTTGGAGCTGGCTATGAGGTTCTTCTCTTCCTGGATGCGCTGCTCGGTTGCCCGGACCTTTGCCTTGAGGTCTTCTAACTCCTTCTCCAGAAGTTGAAGCCTTTGAGAATGTGCAGAGGTGTCAGTCTTGGCGTCCAAAGCCGCCTTCTTGTTATGTAGTCGACACCTCTCGGCAATATAGGCTTTCAAGGGGGCTTGTGAGTGACAGGCTTCAATCCTCTGCTGAGGCTTTTCTACCTTTGCCTGAAAGAAAGGCAAATGTCCGGTTGGCTAGAGCTTGATCTGAAGGTCTTCTGGGAGTTGGGGCTTGATCTCCTCAAGAATATGCCTCACTCCATCAGAATCATGGACCAAGGCATCAATTGGAGCCGATAGCAGACCCTTTATATGGAGGAGTTGGCTAGTGACACCGAACGGCTCTGGCTGGTGATCATCCACTTCGAGTATGGCCGAGCCAACGGATGCGGGGTCAAATGAGAGAAACTCCGAGAGGTTTAGACCCTGAAAGAAGACAGAAAGTTAGTACGGTACAGAGGAAGAAAGATACAAACGGCTCAGGGATATAACATACCTTTTCTTGAGAAGGATCGGTAGCCGATGAGGTGACAATCGGATCTTGCAGAGAAGGACTGATAGCCAAGGAGGTGACAATCGGCTCCCACAGAGAAGGACTGATAGCCGATGAGGTGACAATCGGCTCCTGCAGATCCTGTAGGCCGACCAAAGTGTTGGCTGGTGTTGCGAGGTTCTCTGGATTCTCCAGGATTGGATCCTGGAGGTTGACCAAGGTGTCGACCATCGCCAAAGGATTCTCTAGAGCCTCTGGGGTCGGGTCTTCTAGGCGCACTTGCTCTTCCCTGGAGGAAACGTCCACGACATCAGCATGTAAGCAGGAAAAAGGCAATTGATCCAAAGTGTACCTATTCAGAGGATCGATTCTAAAGGGATAATCCGAACCTGGTTGACGTTGGGAGCTTCTTGATCGGTAGAAGATGGTCCGGCCTCCTTCCGGATCTTTCTAACAATCATCTTTCTCGCCTTGACCTGAGCTCGGGGGGCAGCAATGTCGGAGACCTGTTTTTGCTTGGAGCCCGATTTTGCAGAATCGGGCTGAGGTGCATTCCTGCCAAAGAGGACTACGGGAGCAACCGGTAAGAATTTGAAAGGGGAGCCATCATCGTTCTTCAGCTCCGAACCATCCTCCTGCTGCAGAGAAAATAAACGGAATTAGAGAAGGGGTCAAGCAGAATTATGAAGAAGTACTAAACTGATGGTAATACCTCTTCCTCAGGGGCTTCATACTCAGCGTTAATTTGCTGCAGCATTGGCCCCAAGGCTCTTCGAAAGACGTGAGTCTTCCACATCGACCACCAACTCTTGAAGTCAATAGCCGAAGAAGTGAATGATAAGTCGACAGGGATCGGGAAGTGAAGATCAGAGAACAGGCTATAGCATCTTCGGCTGGTGAGAATATCGGGCAGATCAGCTCTACTTATTGTCAGGTGGTGAAGGAAAAAGTGGGGAGGAACTTGCCCAAGACCAAACTGCCGAGCTGCTACGACCGGCTAGTAAAACTCATAACCTGGCTTGATGATTCTGTTGGAGGTGCTCATGCCGACTAGAAGGAAGCAAGGGCGAATCATGATAGAGTACAGATGCCGAGTGCTATCATCATCGGCAAAATCAGCCAATAGGAAGGTAATTGGATTCTCAAAAACTTCAGAATCCATGTAGGGAAGGTAGATTGGGTTCTCCAGACCCTGGTAGAACACCCTAAACTAGCTTGAGGAGTCTTCGAGGTTCAACTTGCTACCAGGAAGACTGTACAAGGCTTGGCCGAAGCTGGTACACCTGATTTGCCTCCCACTCTGATCTGGGAAGGAGTTATTGGCCAGAATGGGGAAGTTTGGTATGTGGTTCTAAAAATATAGATGAGCCCACAACTGGATAAACCACCAGGGACCACCGGTTCTGAGTTTTTTCTAGGAGGCCAAGCTCAAGGACATTAGGTGAAGATATCTATAAACCTCCCCAAGGAATAATTTGCCAAGAAAAACAGTACTTGTCAGACCTAGGACTACGGGACTGTGTACATAACATAGTTCATACGGAATAGGGGATAGGACATGTCCTGTACCTTATCCATGTTGTACTCTACTCGAGGAAGCTACTCGAGTTGTACTCGAGTACAATACCTAGGCTAGTGTTGGACTAGGATTCATGTAACCCTGTCCTCCCGAATATATAAGGGCGGGCAGGGACCCCCTCAAAACACAACATCAACACCCAAGGCAATACAAACCACCATACAGGATGTAGGGCATTATGCACATCGCGGCCCGATCCTGTCTAAACCTTGTGTTGCTTTCACCTTCGAGTTCCTGATCTCGGCGTCACCCAACCTAAAACTTACCACCTCGGGTATACCCGTCGGTGGGCAGGCGGTAAAACACCGACAGCTGGCGCACCAGGTAGGGGTGCGCATTGAAGATCCACCGGTGAACTCGATGGCATCGTTCAAGTTCACCAGTGTTGTGCCCCCTCAAGGCACGATGTTCGTTTTCGGCTTGTGGGTTTGCGTCGCAGATGGTGCGGGCAATTTTCATCGATTCATCGTCGACATGAAGCCGAAAACTCTCGCAGCGAGTTTTCATAGAGACCTCAACGAGTTCGTCGATAATCTCGACGACTTGTCGACCCATGGCTCCTCTATGAGGACCGAGGAGGAGTCCATTTTCAACGCGACTCTACCCCATGCTGCAACAACCACGCTCGGATCGAAATCGCTCCAATCTGAGCGTTTGCGTAACCGATCACGACTCAGTCTACGCAATTCGGCCACTGATCGTCAGGAGGCCAACAACTCCGAGTCCCTCTCCGCATTGGAAAAGGACTTGGACTACTTATTCAGAATCGGAAAGCCCAACCCCACCGCACATCGGGGGGCTGTGGGTTGCCTTGGTGACAGTGGTCTGATGATCACTTCCACTCTAGAAGGCCGTTTTGTGCATTGGAAGGGTATGAAACTCTCTGATCTACTCGAAGACGAAGACCAACTCGTGGCTCACCTCAAGCCTTTGCCTTTTCAGGTAGGTAGGCCATTAGCCACCGTGGCAGAGGAATCGACTGAGCTAGTCGAGGCGAGCTCTGATGAGCTCATATCACGCCAAGTGCTGATGGTGGAGGAAGGCGAAGATGATGGCATCGCACCCAATGACGCACTTGACGCGATACTTGAAGACGAGGCCATAGCCAACGCAGGCAACGAAAATGATGCCGAGCGTGAGGCACGAAGGGCCAGGAACAGAGACCACGCAATCCGGCGAAGGAGGGTCAACGAGTGCATGCGATCTATGCATTGTGAGCTAGACACCGAATTCGCCGCCATGAGTGAGCGGGGCTTCAGAACTCCTGTGGCCAACATCACCAGGGTAACTGCCATACTTGAACGCAGTAATGATCCAAACCTGCGCCAGGCACTTCACTACGCACAGAGGGCATGGATTCAGCTCGATCAACAAAACCCGGCATCCACCGTTAGAGAAGAACACGTTGGCGAAAGCTGCAGTCAGGCTCACAGTCGAATGGCAGGCGGTCGTCCTCGACCTCAGCGAAGCAATAACAACGACAACGCTCGTGGGAGTCAGGCCACTGGCGGGAGGCAGCAGCCACCTCCAGGAGGCAACCCGCGACAGGCCAATCATCGAAATCCTCCAGAGGACCTGCGCTAGAGAATCAATGAAGGACGTGATGCGCGATCCATAATTGATTATAGACGCAGAGAGCATGAAGTAGTCGATCCAGAGGGTACCGATTGCAGTGATCGCTTTCCAGCATTCACAGCACAGTTCAACAGTTACAAGTACCCTGAGGGCTTCAAGCCAATTGGGATCACCAAATATGATGGCAAGCAAGCTCCTCAACAATGGCTACGTTGTTACTCCACCGCCATAGAAGTCGCAGGAGGCTCCAACATCACCAAGGTCGTCTACTTCCCGATGGCTTTGGACCCTGCGCTGCTCACGTGGCTGGAGAGCCTCACCAACAACTCGATCGACTCCTGGGAGCAGCCCAATAAAGTCTTCATCGACAACTTCCAGGGGGCAATCACCCGCGCAACTACTCGTCACGACCTTGCTCAGTGCAAACAGGAACGCAACGAGCTCTTACGGTCATACACACGCCGCTTCTTCGACGTGTGTGCCACCATTGTAAATATCTTGGAGGAAGATATTATCGACTGCTTCTACAATGGCATCACCGACCCAGGCATCTACAGAGACTTTGGGCGGAACAGACCAAAAACTATTGCTGGACTTCGTGACATGATGCACGACTGGTCCGAGCAAGAGGAAAAGATGCGGGAGCGATTCCCGAGGTGCAATGACAACAACCTGAAGCGCACAAACGACAATCGTACCGACAAGAGCCAGTGGGACTACTCGGGTCCATCCCGAAAACGCAAGCCAGATGACCTCATCGCGGCTGTGGATCATCCTTCGAGAGGCAGGAAGACAACGACGTAGGAGGAGTTCGAAAAGCTGCTATAGAAGAAATGCCCATGGCATCCAGGTGCCAATCATGCGGCAATCGATTGCTACCACCTCCGGAGGACATTCAGCAATCCTGGTAGCAGCAAGAAGAACAAGCCAGCTGACAAAGAACCCAAAGAGGATGACCAAGGGGACAAATCGCACAATGCGAAGTTCCAATATGCATCGAAAACCATCAATGTCATCTTCGGAGGTGATGAAGAGTTCAATTCCAGGAGGGAACAGAAACTGCTCCTCCGAGAAATCATGTCCCTCGAGCCGGCGGTACCACGACCACTCCGGTGGTCGGAGGTCCCCATCTCATTTTCACGCGATGATCAGTGGATGAGCTTCTCGGAGGCCGGCAAATTCCCCCTGGTCCTGGACCCGGTGGTGGCAGAAGTCAAGCTCACCAAAGTACTCATCAACGACGGAAGTGGTCTCAACCTCATCTTCGCCAGCATTTTGAAAAAGATGGGCTTGGACTTAATGGACATGCTCATCCCAAGCAAGTCCCCCTTCTACGGTATTATCCCAGGTAATGCAGCACATCCACTTGGCACGGTGGTTCTTCCAGTCACTTTCGGCACGAGGGAGAACTACTGCACCGAGTTCATCAAATTCGAAGTTGCCAACTTCAAATCTTCTTATCATGCTATTCTGGGCAGACCGGCACTAGCTAAATTCATGCCAGTTCCGCATTATGTTTATTTACTTCTCAAGATGCCAGGATGAAGTGGGGTACTCACTCTCTGAGGCGACTTGAAGAAGTCATATTGTCGGTGTTTAACCGGCTGCCCACCGAGGGATATGCCCAAGGTGGTAAGTTTTAGGTGAAGAGACGCCGAGATCAGGAACTCGAACGTGCAAGGAACACAAAAGTTAGACAGGTTTGGGCCGCGAGGTGCGTAATACCCTACGTCCTATGTGGTGGTTTGTATTGGTGTAGATGTCGTGTTTTGAATGGGTCCCTGCCCCCCTTATATATCCGAGAGGCCAGGGTTGCAAGAATCCTAACCGATACTAGCCAAGGAATCGTACCAGAACATATCTCCAGTAGATTCCTTCTGTATCGGTTAGCTTTATCTCCTACTTAAACGGGATAAATAAGAGATAAACGAGACAAATAAGAGATAAGATGGACTTAATCTCTTAAACCTCTTTAAACTACGTTATGTACACAGTCCCGTGGCCCCGGGTCTGACAAGCCCCCGAGCTCTTCATAGCTGAGTATTGCAGGCTTCTCGAGTAGTATGTGCATGCATAATTCACGAACAAAATAAGTAAATAAGTTGAAAGAGTGTTCAATAAGGACATCTGAAGTGTTGTCTATCCCAAGTACCATCTTGCTTTGCTCCTTGAGACATTCTTAGAGATGAGTATTTTAACATCCATCTGATTTTCAGCCTTCGCTGTTATCAGAATTTGTTATCTCGTTCCATTTACCTTGTGAGTTCTCAGCAGGGTAAATGCAATCCAGCCCTTCCATACTTTCGACTCACCTTATTTGTGCAGTCATTTCAACTATTTTGTTGAAAACCTGCAATTTTACCATCTAAATTCTTGCTGCAGATGGCAGCTCCTTCAAACATCTTTTGGGATCACGCAGGGCATCTTCATACCAATGTCTTGCACTGGGAGGGTTCGTCCCGTCTCTTGTGGGAGTCACTTAGATTATTCTTCTACACCGAGCCCCCACAGTATGATGGAGTGGAATATAGGGAGGAAGGTGTTCCTCGGTGCAAAGTTAAGATGACCGTTCCTCAGCACCCTTTTCGCTCTCAGTGGCAGCCCATCGAGGTCGATGTGGTTGGCTATCATCTCGTCGACACCATTGAGACCGCAGCTCTTGAGGCCATCCACACTTTCTGCGACCAGCATCCTGCAGAAGTTGCCGGGTATCCTATCGGCCTATTCCCTGCAATATATTCCAGTGATCCTGAGTGGAATTTCCGGATAGCTCATTATGGCCACATGCTGGGAGATTTAGCCGAAGAGATGCTCCGTGGTACCATCAGGTTTATGAATGCCCAGCACCGCTATTAGATCTTGCTGCGCCGCGGTATGGGTCTGTTGACCGGTATAGCTCAAGGTCACTACAGAAATGTTGATCGATGGGTCACTCAGATAGAAGAGCTTCAAGCATTGGTTACGGAAAAGGAGGAAATTATCGCAGAGCGAAATGAGACCATTGTCCACCGGGAGGATCAGATCAATGAGAGTGATGCAATAATCACTCAATGTAACATGATTATCAAGTTCCTCCAGGAGCAAGTCCACGACCTCATCCTTGAGGTTGACGACGCCCTCACTCACATCAACGAACTTCAGCAGCAGCCAGCACCTCCTGCTGTACCTGAAGCACCTGAAGGCGAAGAAGAAGAACTGGAAGAAATCGAAGGAGTTTCTGATCTCGACTCCGAGCACGGAAACCCAGAGCCTAACCCTCAGCTAGATCACTCCTCTTCCGGCAGCTAGTCCTCCGTAGGCGACCTCGATGATTTCTGGTCCATCCAAATCGTCGATCTTTCAGATATGACTAGTGTAGAATGTTGTGACATAGGTAGTGAGTAGTCTACCTGGACCCAGGGCCACTTGCTGTAATATATGTGGCATGTGTACGTATGACTTGACCCGTAGCAATTGGACCACCCTGATGTAATATGTTAAGGACAACCAGTGTCTGCTTTGTAATCTAAGCCTTGTGTTCCGTAGTTTTGTTTCAATAGCCTTGCACCTGGAATATGTTCATTAAACAGAATATGTGATTTACGTATCTGTTTAGCAGCAGAATATCTTCTGAAAAGGGGAGCAAGAATATGTTGTTAATTATGGACATCTCCTTTGTTTCAGATGGTTGGAGCTACACGTGGAACCCCGGAAGGTTTCCGGCCAGACCAAGCTAGCGTTTCCCAACCACCGCCACCAGCACCGCCAAACCTAGCGGAGGTCATGGCATGAAAAACGGAACTCCTTAACTAGTTAGTACAGGCCCAAATGAACCAGTTTCATCAACCGTCTCGAGGCCGTGATGAGCATCCATCGGCTGGCTACCAAGACTTTCTCAGTACACAGCCCCCATTGTTCCATAATACAGACGAGCCCCTCGATGCTGACGCATGGCTCCGCACTATAGAGTCCAAGTTTGCATTGTTATCTGCACCATGCTCAGACGCGAACAAGGCACTCTTTGTGGCTCAACAACTTCGCGGCACCGCCCGCATATGGTGGGACCATTACTACGCCATGCAGCCAGCTGGTCATGTTGTCACATGGGACGAATTTTGGACCATTTCAGAGCGCACCACATTCCAAAAGGACTCATTGAGCGAAAGCTCAATGAATTCCTGACTTTGACCCAGGGAACCCGCACTGTTATGCAGTATGCATAGGCCTTCAATCACCTGTGCTAGTACGCGGGTTATCATGCGGACACTGATGCCTGTAAACGAGATCATTTCCGTCGAGGCCTAAACACAAAGCTTAAGGAACGGCTGAACCTAGTAAGGGCCGACAACTTCAATGAATTGGTCAATATGGCTATTACTCAAGAGGATTGCATCTCAGCCCACCGGGCAGAAAAGAAACGGAAAACACTCATGGGACCCACAAATGCGCAACCGCCAAGGTATCGGTTAGTCCAGAATCCAGCTACCCGAATCCCGCCCCGAAACAATCTACCAGGCAGGTGGGTAGCCAGGCCTCCACAGCAGTCTAGATTCAATCGGCCACCAGTATCGCAACCTCAGCAGCAACAGCAACAGGGTCCGAGGCCGAGCTTTCCGCCGTCCAATCAAGGAAACAACAATAATCATTGTTTCAACTGCGGCAGCTCGTCCCATTTCATCTGGGATTGTCCTCAACCTAGGAAATCTTTCCAAGGGCAAACATCCAGCCCGAACAACAAGGGCAAGGGCAAGAAGCAGGTGGTACAAGTCCGCCAGGGGAGGGTAAACTTCACAACTCTCTCTGAACTTCCCGAGATTGCTCCAATAATGATGGGTACTTTCTCTATAAACCATCAATCCGTGATTATACTTTTTGATTCTGGTGCAACCCATAGTTTTATGAGTTCAAAATGTGGAATAAAAGTAGGCCTGGATTTCTATCCTACTAAGGGAGCCTATATGATAGCGACTCCTGACGGTAAAATTGCATCAAATCAAATTTATAGAAAGGTGCCAATTCAGTTGGGTAGCAATCTGATAAAAACAGATTTACTGTTATTGGACCTAGAAGGAATGGATGTCCTCCTAGGCATGGATTGGATGACTAGGCACCGAGTGTTATTGGATATCTCTTCCCGAGCCGTGGAGATAGATTCACCCGTTCATGAAACTACTATTCTCTATCTTCCACAACGGGAGTGCAACAACTCTTGTGCCTATGCTGTAGAAGGTATCAAGTTAAAGGACATCCCTATTGTTTGCGAATACCCAGATGTTTTTCCAGATGATTTGCCTAGCATGCCCCCGGACAGGGATATTGAATTTGTAATAGAACTACAATCCGGCATAGCCCCCATCTCTAAGAGGCCCTATCGTATGCCACCCAATGAGCTGGCAGAGTTAAAAATCCAACTCCAGGACCTCCTTGATAAGGGTTTCATTCGTCCGAGTGCTTCACCATGGGGTTGTCCAGCCCTATTCGTGAAGAAAAAGGACAATTGCTTAAGGCTATGTGTAGATTATCGTCCTCTCAATGCGGTAACCATAAAAAACAAGTATCCTCTGCCTCATATTGACATTCTATTCAATCAGTTAGCCGGAGCCCGTGTATTCTCTAAGATTGACCTCCGCTCCGGGTATCATCAAATCAAGATCAGGCCGAGTGACATTCCAAAAATAGCCTTTTCCACCAGATATGGACTCTATGAATATCTAGTCATGTCGTTTGGTCTTACCAATGCACGAGCATACTTCATGTATCTCATGAACTCTGTCTTCATGCAAGAACTTGACAAATTCGTAGTGGTCTTCATTGATGACATTCTGATTTATTCCAAAAATCCGGAAGATCATGTGAACCATCTCCATATTATTCTTCAGAGATTAAGAGACCACCACTTGTACGCCAAATTCTCCAAATGCGAGTTTTGGCTAGATACCATTAAATTTATGGGACATCCAATCTCCAGCGATGGTATATCCGTTGATCCAAGTAAAGTTCAAGAAGTGCTGGACTGGAAGCCTCCTACATCAGTCCATTAGATCCGCAGTTTTCTTGGTCTAGCTGGCTATTATCGTCGTTTCATTCCTGACTTCTCAAGAATAGCCAAGCCTATGACTGAACTGCTAAAGAAAGGAGTTAAATTCTCCTGGGATCAGAAATGTGAAGATGCATTCCACACCCTCAGAGCACATCTAACTACTGCCCCAGTTCTGGCTCAACTGGATGTTTTCAAACCTTTTGACATTTATTGTGATGCTTTGGGAATCGGACTTGGTTGCGTGCTTATGCAAGACAACCGAGTGATTGCTTATGCATCGCGAGCACTCAGGACTCATGAACAGAACTATCCTACGCATGATCTTGAACTCGCAGCCGTTATCCATGCACTTAAGATTTGGAGACATCATCTGATGGGTACAAAGTGCCATATCTATACTGACCATAAAAGTCTCAAGTACATCTTCACGCAAGTAGATCTAAATATGAGGCAAAGATGTTGGCTAGAGCTTATAAAGGATTATGATCTAGAAGTACACTATCATCCAGGCAAGGCCAACGTCGTTGCGGATGCACTTAGCCGCAAGGCACATTGCTCTTGCTTGTCAGTAGAGGCTTTCAATGAGACTCTTTGTTGGGAGATGAGGAAGCTGAATCGAGAGATCATTCCTCAAGGTAGCTTGAACCATCTCTCAGTTGAAGCTACACTTAGGGATAACCTCATCCTGGCACAATAGCATGACAAAGGGATCAGAATCATCAAGCAAAAGTTAGCACAAGGAGAAGGAAAGTACAAGTGCTTTCGAGTAGATCACGAAGGGGTTCTATGGTTCAACGAGCGTATCGTTGTACCCAAGGACCATAAGCTTCGTAAGAAGATATTGGACGAGACCCATCTGTCCAAATTCTCTATGCACCCCGGCAGTACCAAGATGTACCAAGATTTGAAACATAATTTCTGGTGGACTCGCATGAAGCGAGAAATTGCAAGATATGTCTCGGAATGTGATATCTGCCAAAGGATTAAGGCCAGTCATCTAAAAACTGCTGGTATTCTTCAACCTTTATCCATTCCCTTTTGGAAGTGGGAGGATATCAGCATGGATTTCATCGTTGGCTTACCCAACACCTCCCAAAAGTATGACTCTATTTGGGTAATCGTTGATCGATTAACCAAGACCGCCCATTTCCTTCCCGTGCATACTACTTACAACACCAAAAAGTACGCTGAGATCTATCTAGATCAAATCGTTTGTCTCCATGGAGTGCCTAAGACGATCATTTCTGATCGTGGAGCACAATTTATTGCTCAATTCTGGGAGCAACTTCAACATGCTCTTGGAACTAAATTAATCCGAAGCTCCGCATATATGATAAGAATTGGGACAAATGCTTGGCACTGGCAGAATTTTCCTATAACAATAGTTATCAAACAAGTCTCCAGATGGCTCCATTTGAAGCATTATACGATCGCCGATGCCGAACTCCTTTGAGTTGGTCACAAACCGGCGAGTGTGAAATCTTTGGACCCGACCTTGTCACTGAAGCAGAGGAAAAGGTGAAGACTATTTAGAATAATCTAAGAGCAGCTCAATCTTGACAGAAAAGCTACGCTGACATACGAAGGAGACCATTACAGTTCCAGGTTGGAAACTTCGTATATCTTCGAGTATCTCCTACTCGAGGTATTCAACAGTTTGGCATAAAAGGGAAGCTTGCTCCTCGATATATTGGACCCTTTGAGATTATCGAAGTCTGTGGACCCGTAGCATATCGTCTTCAACTTTTTCCTCAACTAGCGGCCATTCATGATATCTTCCATGTATCTCAACTTAGGAAGTGCGTCAAAATTCCTACCGAGATTATCGATTCCCAATCTAGTGAAATCCAACCGGATCTATCTTATACCAAGCATCCGATCAAAGTATTAGACACCAAAGAGAGAAGTACTATAAGAGAAACCATCAAAATGTTCAAAATTCAGTGGGACCATCACACTGAAGAAGAAGCGACTTGGGAAACCGAATCATATCTTCAGCGTAACTTCCCTGACTTCCTTCAAGCCAACTCCCAAATCTGATCGTCTGACTCCATCCTAATCCGGAATCTCGGGATGAGATTCTTTTTAGGGGGGAAGGCTGTGACATTCAGGTACTTAGGATTAAAACACACTAGATTTTAGTATGAGTTTGTGTGTTTGATCTTTTGTATGTGTGTTAAAAACTTTAATGCAAAGGCAAAAGGGTCTTTTTGTAATTCTGGAAAATTTAGGTCCTTTGGTGCAAAATGGGTGAGAATGGTAGGTAAAATCAAAAAAATGTAAAGGGTTGTTTTGCAAGAAGCAAGAGCTTATTTTTAAACCTCTATGAGAAGTGAAACTACCCTAAGAATTCAATTGGAGTGTAAATTTTAAATAGGATTTCTTCAAAGTTTAAAATTTTGGCAAGTTTTAAAATAGATTCAAATCCTTAACTTTTTTGAAAATGAACCTTAAAGAAAAGTTGTAGATATTGTTAAGCTCTACACTTTTCCTTTTGGGCACATTTTCATTTGAGCTATGGTTTGAAAGTTGTTTTAGCTTTATAGTGGAGTCCCTGCATTTTTGGAAAATCGCAGACTAGTCCTCATCGTCTACCTCCAGCCCCTCCCTCTCTTTGTTTCTCTCTACGCCCGACCGCCGCCTTCGCCGTCCGCTTTCCCGAGCCCCAGCTGCCCCGCGCAGCTCTTCTTCGCGCCACGTGCCCTCCAGCGCCACGCCCGCCGCCCACCACCCCGCGCTGGCCCTCTCCCTGCCGCTCCACGTCGCGCCGCCGCTGCCTGAGCCGCCACGCACGCCGCTGGGCTTGCCAGCAGCTACTTTGCGTGCGCAGTGCTTCTCCGGGTCTTAAGGATTGCCCAGGAATCCCTCTCGACTTCTTTTAACCATTCCACCGCGCCGCATTACCTCTCCTTCCTTCCTCCGCTCGACTACCCTCGCCGGGGCTCCGTTGCAGCCCCTGCCCACTGTCGTCAGCCGCCTCCCACCCACGATCCAGTGCTCCAGTAGCACCGCCGCAACCCACTGAGGCTCATAGACCCGACCAATTTCACTTTCCCGCAGTCGAGCAGCCCAGACCACAGCGCCGGTGAACTCGAGCTCCGCCGCCGCTTGGTCTCGCCATCGTCCCGACGCTCCGTTGCCTCTCAGCCCCAGCCAAGCACACCACTAGCACCACATCATCGCATGGAAGCTTTCTAGCCATTTCCCCACCACCCTTCGGCACTCCGGCCACCAGAACGCCGTCGCCGCCCCTCGGAGCCCCGCCGCCCGCCTCTGTTCACCATCGACACGCCGCCTCAATCCCTCTCTTCCTCAACACCGGCCACCCCCGTGACCGCCGTGAGCTCCTGAACCTTTTCCCCCACTTTTCCCTCGCCGCCGGTGAGCCCCCTCATCGGAATTTGGTCGCTGTCGATCGGCTTCTCTGTTTAACCCGGCCAAGGACCCAATTGCAAGGATTCAAATCTTTTCAGGGTCCTTTCTGTGAAAAAAATTAGTACCCCCCATTTCAAATCAGCCAACTTTGAAAATCCATAGGAAATTGTAGAAAAGTCCAAAAATTGTCAAACTAGTTTTGTTGTATTCCAGAAGTTTAGCTTTACAACTTTGGTTATTAAAGTCTGGTTTGAAACCAAATGATGTTTGAGTTATTTTAAAGTTTAGCAAAAAGGGTATCTTGAGTATAACTTTTGCATGCTAGCTCTATTGCTTGTGATTTTTGGTGTGTAGCCTGTTTAGGGTATGAGTGAGCTTGTGTGCAAATTTCACCTGCAGTACTGAACCCTAATTTGAACTCATTTAAATTTATTCAAATCAAGCTTGAAATGGTTTAAATTTATTCAAGCATATTACTAAGGTTTTCATGCTAGATCTTTTTACCATGTGATGTTATGTATTTGAGTAGCTCATAGTAAATCCTTCAAGAATTTATGGCACTGTTTTGCCTAAAGTTTGAATTTAAACTTGAAATTTGAACTTAATTCAAATGCTTTAGTTTCTGTTTTCAGAAATTTATGAAAAATTCATAGTAAGCTTGTCTGTTAGAAGTAAACTTACCCACAAAAATTCAAGGCCATAGCCTTTGTGGATTTCAAAATAAAAATTAAACTTGTTAATCTAATTCAATTAATCCCATTAATTATGCTAATTGAATTAAGATACAAATAGTAAGTTTGCATTCAAATTTCTTGTTTTACGAAATTGTATCTATCAATTTGTTAGATTGCAACTTTATCGTGAAGTAAAATTCTTAACTCAAGAACCACCTAATTCAAATCATTGCATATCATGTAGAGTCAGCGACACTCGACGATGGAGTCTACGAACTAGTCCCGGAACCCGAGCAAGGGTTTTCTGAAGACCAGGTGAACATCGCCGAGGATTTAACTGAAGCTCCGAACCAAGGTTCGGAAGTCCTTGACATCCCAGACCCCAGCCCCGCTCAAGAAGGCAAGCCCCGATACATAACCCAGTATTTTAAATTATTACACTTATACAGTTTTATACTTATATATCTATATTACGCATTAAGTCTAGGAGTTGAAATGGAACCCTAGATGCATGAATCCTAGGAACCTATGTATTGTGTCTGAGTCCTTATCGAATAGATGCTCTGCTAATAGGACCGGCAGAAGTCGAGTGATTTCCTGTCACTCGCACGATATAGGAGTTGAATGTTTACTATTCTGCAATCACTATAAGGATGATGGACCGGGTCATGTGCGGTATCATGACTTGGAAGATTATCCCATCTATGTTGATAAAAGTTGATAAGGTCGCAGTGTGTGGTAGCTGTGGTCAAGTGTTTGAAAGTACTAGCCACATGCCGCGAATTATGGTAAGCGGTAAGCCTAGTAACCGATCGGCCCGAGAAGTGGACATACCCCCCACCACTCTTAATTTGGTTTTTCGCACACGCACTGACATGTGGGAGTACGTTCCGCACAGCGGATAGGAGTACGGTCATGTAGTCGCGCTACAGACATACGTCCTGCACATTTGTGTGCGTACGGTCCTACAGTCGCTTGTGGTGGCCCTGATCCACGAGTTGGAATGAAAGGCAAACGGTTGCTTCGGAACGATCATTGGATGTTCCAAGCGTGTGAGTTAGGTTTACCCTTGCAAGGTTATGAAACTCGATTCAGAATCGTCCGTTTCTCGCGGAGATTGAGACTTCTTGCTCCTTCTGCCACATAGAATAAGAACAGTAACTATTGTTGGAATAATCTTGATGTATGCTAATCTCTACCTTGCGTGTCTAGTATAGGTGCTTACCTAGAATGGTTAATGAAACTAGAATTTGAAAGCTAAAACATGAAAGTTAGATCATACTCTTTGTTGCTTTTCAGCAAAAAGAAAACCAGAACCTCTCAACCCTCCATGGTATAGCTCCGGGCTAAGTATACCCAATCTCGGTTAAGTCTTGCTGAGTATTAGTATACTCAGTCTTGCTAGTCTGTCTTTCAGGTATGACCTGTGAAAACCAAACGGATGGTCCGGCCTGGCCATTCTCTGTTCTGTTTGGCTAGTCCGTGGAGTGGGATCCGTCCCCGGCTGGCAATGTCCCTCCGGAATGACGCCATGTTTTAGGCTGAGCGTGGTGTCAACTTTCGCAACATGTGTAGTCGCGTGTTAATTTCTTCCGCTGTGACTCTGAACAAGCTTGCGTAGCTTGTGGTTTTTAAACAATGTTTGTATAAATTTACTTTAAGTTTGAAACAGATCGTAATAATGTTTAATATTTCTGTGAATTAAAAGTTGGTGAGCTGTTGTGTGATTGTAAACTCGCCTTCGTGCAAGCTAAACCTACCTCGATCCTGTGTAACCGTGGTTGAATCGGGCGGTGACCGACAGACCAATGGGTTGTTCCGTTTGAAGTGCGTTGAGTTAGTATCGCCTGCATAGTGATGACTAGCGCACTTGAGCCAGAACAATTCAAGCGGATTGGTTCTACCACACTACTTTATCCCTGTTGCTTATCCATGTCCTTGAAAGCCACGTTATCAATTTAAATAATGGATAGATTGCTTAGTTGCTAAACTATAGTTATGGGTGGTTTATGAAAACAATGTTGATACATGTTTTACATCTTTTGGAACCGCTGAGGCAAATTGATGTTAATGATTAACTTAAACCATGGAGAACCACCAAGGAAAATAGTGCAACCACAAGAACTATATAGCTCTGGTCTAAGCTAAGTAATTAGATGTCTCTAGCTTGTTAGAGGTCATTTCAACGCAAGAGGGCAGACTGTGATGAGGTGTTCGCTGCCTGCCAAGAGTGCACGCATGGCTATGGTCACGCCTTGGGGAAGGTTCACTCACGCAGCAGCTGAAACCTTAGCGGGCCACTGACTTGTTGGAGCGTCTTTGGAAAGGCTTCGTAGTGAATCCCTGCCACTCACCTCGGAAGTGTTTAAGGGCCTTGCAAACCTAGGAATTAAGGGAGACATGACTTGTGGGTCAAGTGTGCAACCTCTGCAGAGCGTAAAACTGATATATTAGCCGTGCTCTCGGTCAAGAGCGGCTCGGACCCTCACATGACTTAATTAAATGGAACTTGTATTTAATTCAGTTGTTTAATGCTTTCAAGCATATTTAATACTCAACTCTTGCTAAATGTGCGCAATATTTACTTATGCTTAGCAAATAGGTTGTTTAATGTTCAACTATTCGTTAAAATGCTTACCGCTTTATTTGGCCAACCTTTATCCTTGTGTAAGCCTTGCAAGTCATTTATTTCTTAAT
Organism: Panicum hallii; assembly: GCF_002211085.1. Classification (NCBI taxonomy): domain Eukaryota; kingdom Viridiplantae; phylum Streptophyta; class Magnoliopsida; order Poales; family Poaceae; genus Panicum; species Panicum hallii. The sequence continues at coordinate 39,848,558 of NC_038045.1, read as the reverse complement.
ATACTTGCTGAGTACCAACCATAAATGTACTCATTCTTGCTAAACAATGTTGCTCAGAATAAGATCAATTTGAGGAGTTTGCAGAGGATATTCAAGAGTACTAGGCGTATGTTCCCCCAATCAGCTACCTGTGGAGTTTTGGTCTTTCCGCTGCGAGAATAAAAGCGATACTGAAATGCTTAATTATTTATATTATTGGATTCTATGTGGTTTGTAATAAATAACTACGGTACTTTATGACATTGCTTCTATTATTCACTTCCATCATCATATGTGTATAATTTTTTATTCTGGTGCACATATGATTTATCGCTCGATTTGTTACTTCAAAATTGGGTCTAACAAAGTGGTACTAGAGCCATGTTGACTTTAGGACATCAGCCTAGTTAGAAACGGTAGTTAGTTAATCATGTTTTGACTTGTTTTAGCTTATCCTTGCTCTTGAGTAATTAATCCTAGTCCATTGGTCATTCATCTCTTCCTTGCTGCTGATATTGATTATTTTATGATTTGGTGTTGTTCTTTTATTATATCTAACCAATTGCTCTATCTCTATTTCTTTTGTCTTACTGACGCATCTGAATGTTTACGTATAGATGGTTCTCACTAGGCAAGCCGCATGTTTGTTTGAGCAGTAGCCCACTGTCCACACCTACCCCTAAACCTGCACCTGAACCTGTTGCACCTACACCTGCACCCATACAAGAGGAAGTACCACAAGTGGAGGAGCAAGAAGAAGAACCCATGGAGGTAGAATGGGAAGATTCTGCAGTTGAAGAAGTGCATGTGGTGGAGGATAAAGCTGATGATGACCAAGCTGAAGAGGCACAAACGGAAGTTGGACAAGAGCAGGATGATGGCCAAGCTGGACACGGAGATGCACCTAGAGTTGAAGCTGTTCCACCACCATTGCCACAGCTAGAGAGATGGACCGTGAGGGTTCGCCAGACTCGAGGACTCTACTTCTTCGCTAGGGCGCTTCTCATCCTGTTTCATCGTCTGCACATGATAGTGGAGATCGAGTACGTGGGAGCTCACAGGACTCACCCAAGGTACCCAAAGGAGTGGCTGGTGTCAGCACACATCCGCACACCAGATTATGAGTATGGAGGAATAGTGGACGTGGTTGTGCATCATGCCTTAGCAGCCAGAGCCACATTCGAAGCTGGTGTTGGACCCGGGGCCACGGGACTGTGCACATGGCCTACATATTCTAGGGTAAGAGATGGGACATGACCCACGCCCTACATTAGTTGTAACTACTCATACCATAGTAGAACTAGTCGGAATAGAAGGAAACTACCCGAGTAGTACTCAGGTAGGACTCCTAAGCTCATATCTGGCTAGGATTTCCATGTAACCTTGTCCTCCCAGACTATATAAGGGCGGGCAGGGATCCCCTCAAAACACATCGACACCTAAGGTAATACAAACCACCACACAGGACGTAGGGTATTACGCTCTCGGTGGCCCGAACCTGTCTAAATCTTGTGTTCCTTGCACCTTCGAGTTCCTGATCTCGGCAACACCCACCTACAATCCACCACCTCGGGGATATCCCTCAGTGGACTTGGAGGTTAAACACCGATAGCTAGGATCAATGATGCAGCTAGCCAGGCTCTCTCAGTGTTGTGCCACTATAGAGGAGCTGACCTAGATAACTCTCCATGTAGGCACTTTCCCCGACACCCTGAAGGAGAGATGAGGAGAGTCATCATTGGAGTGCAGAATCTTCTGAACACTCGATTGGTCGCTCAGGTTGGAATCACCGCCATGCTTCACACTCAGATGGAGCACACTGCCATGGAGCTTCAACAAGTCCGCAGCCAATTGGTGGCCACCAGAAGGGAGAATGAAGCACTCAAAGCAACACTTCAGGGTGTAGATCCAATTGCCCAGGCGCAAGACACTGCAGATCATTGGAGTGTGACTCATCACCCCGCAAGAGGACTAACTTCAGCCCTCAGCACCCCACCACCACTGTCCTACCTTAGGAGGAATCCTATGCCATTATTTACACATATAGCATCGTTTAGAGTCAGTCGGGTCGTTTGAGAGTCATGTGTCATGAACTTTAGCTTGGTGTGCTTGAGATGCTTGTTATTATGTCATTGGTGTGATTTGGTTCTTTATAGTGACTGCGATGTGTTGTGGGTGATTGCCACAGCGACATCGATTTGGTTATAATATTAATTAGTGTTTAGTCATATATCTTGGGTATCTTCAACTTATTATCACTTTTGTCATATCTATCATAGCATACCATCATCTTTATCTATGGTATTCATATCCATCATTTTGTTAGCGCTTTATGTTTATATAATTCTTATATCTATCATATTTATGTATCTATGCCTTGATCATATCTGTCTGTCTCTATTTATTGGATCTTTTATGCTCTTGCTCTTTATTTATTAGATTATTTATGTTAGAACTAATTTTAGTTCTTAACTATTAATAACTCTTATCTTGGTAGATTATTGTCCTTCACTATATCCTTACTATTTTTGCCTCTTGAATCAGCTCTCTTTGTCTCAAATTTTCTCTTAATTTATCTTTTCCTAAGCAGATGGATGTTGGGGTAGAGGCAGAGGCAGGGGTAGGGGCAGAGGCAGAAGGAACCCAACAGGTGACCCAATTCCAGATTACAATCCACCTCCGCCTCCGCCACCACCGCAGTTCGACATGGTGTAGCTCATTGCCATGCAGACTCAGATCTTGCAAGGGATTGCAGCAACCATGGCCAACATCCAGGCTCAGCAGAACCAGGCGCCACCACCTCCTCCCCCTCAACCAAGGGACAAGCATAGGGAATTCATGAGCCATAAGCCCCCTACGTACTCTCACTCTATTGATCCACTATAGGCTGATGACTGGTTCAAGGTAGTAGAGAAGATGCTGGATATTGCCCAGTGCAATGACAGGGAGAAAGTCCTGTATGCTTTAGGCAGACTTGAGGGGTCTGTAGCTGTTTGGTGGGATTCATACACTGGTGCTGATGCTAATCCTACCACCATCACCTGGTTAGAGTTCAAGAATCACTTCAGATCTCACCATATCCCTGCCAGAGTGATCAAGCTCAAGAAGGAGTTCCTCAGCCTGAAATAAGGCGGTATGTCGGTGAGTGAGTACCATGAAAAATTCATTCAACTACCGCGGTATGCCCCCAGAGGATGTGGCCGATGATGAGAAGAAGCAGGAGATGTTCTTGGAAGGTCTGAATGAGGACTGCAGTATCAGCTGGTAGCTCACACCTTCCCTACTTTTCAGCAGATGGTGGACAAGGCGCTTGTGGTGGAGCACAAGCGTCATGAGCTGGATGAGAGGAAGAGGAAGTTCAACAGCACCGGGCAGTCTAGCAGCAACACTCAACCTCACTTGGCAATGTCCCAAGGGCCTTAGCAGCGTCCTGGAATGCAGCAAGGGCAGAACCAATTTCAGTGCTCCAACTAGATTCAGGGTCAGTACCAGCACCCCAATCAGATGGACAAACGTCCCAACTTCCTACAGAACCGCCAGAACCTGCGAACTGGTCCTCAGATGAAAACTAGTGCCCCTAGCACTCCCGTTGGGAAGGGATGCTTCCACTATGGTGAGATAGGCCACTTTGCTACTGCCTGCCCAGAGAAATCTACACCGAACACCTCAGTACAGTTCAACAACAATGGGCAGAGGTAGAACCAGCAACAGCAAGGCCGCATTGGGAGCCAAAATTAACAAGACAATAGAGGACAACAGAACTATGCTCGTGGGAGAGTGAACAATGTGTCTGCTAATAGTGCTCAGGAAGCTCAGGATGTGGTGCTTGGTATGTTTCTTGTTAACTCAGGCTCCGCTTTAGTTTTATTTGATTCTGGTGCATCACATTCTTTCATTACTGCTCAATACATAGCAAAACATAGTATACCCATGAGTTCCATGAGAAACCCCATTATAGTTAGTTCACCTAGTGGAGGAATGCAAGCTGCTCACATATGTCCTAAAGTGAATCTAAAAATATTGGGGGTAGTTTTCCTAGCTAATTTAAATATTCTGGACTCAAGTGGGATTGATGTGATATTGGGTATGGATTGGCTGAGCAAATGTTATGGAGTAATTTAATGTGCCAAGAGATCAGTGCTTTTGACCAGCCCACAAGGAGACAGAATTGAATTTGTTGCAACATTACCATCAGCGGTAGAACGTGTGGTTAATCAGCTAGAAGGGTCAAGGTTGGAGGATATCACCATTGTGTGCGAATTTCCGGATGTCTTTCCAGATGATCTGCTAGGTATGCCACCTGATCGAGATATTGAATTTGTTATTGAGCTTTTACCTGGAATGACACCTATATCTAAGAGACCTTATAGAATGGATGTTAATGAATTAGAGGAACTTAAGAAACAAATAAAAGAATTGTTGGATAAGAATTTTATTTGTCCTAGTTCTTCACCCTAGAGTGCACCTGTTATATTTGTGGAAAATAAAGATGGTACTCAGAGGATTTGTGTAAACTATAGGTCACTTAATGAGGTAACAATCAAGAATAAATACCCCTTACCTCATATTGACGATTTATTTGATCAGCTGAGAGGAGATAGAATATTCTCTAAGATAGACTTGAGGTCAGGTTATCATCAGTTAAAAATCAGACCTTCTGATACTGAAAAGACAGCTTTTACCACAAGATATGGGTTATATGAGTATACAGTTATGTTGTTTGGGTTGATCGATGCTCCAGCTTACTTCATATACTTGATGAACAAGGTCTTTATGGAATGTCTTGACAAGTTTGTGGTGGTATTCATTGACGATATTCTAATATATTCCAAGAATGATGGAGAACAACGGGAACATGTGAGACTAGTGTTGCAGAAGCTGAGGGAACATAAGTTATATGCTAAGTTGAGCAAATGTGAGTTAGAGAAGTGTCCTTTCTGGTTCATGTTATCATGGATGGGGTCATTACAGTGGATCTAGGGAAAGTTAGAGATGTATTGAACTGGGAGCAGCCTCAAACTGTGTCAGAAATCCGGAGTTTCTTAGGACTTGCTGGATATTATCGCAGGTTCATAGAGAATTTCTCTAAGATTGCTAAACCTCTTACAACACTTCTAGAGAAAGGAAAGGAGTTTAAGTGGACAGATGCTTGTCAAAACAGTTTTGAGGAACTAATGAAGAGACTGACCACTGCACCCATGCTAGCTATGCTAGATATTCACAAGAATTTTGATATATATTGTGATGCTTCTCATCAGGGTCTGGGTTGTGTGAAGATGCAAGAAGGTAGAGTTATAGCTTATGCTTCAAGGCAGTTAAGGAAACATGAGTAGAATTATGCAACACATGATTTCGAACTGGCAGCTATGGTACATGCACTCAAGATCTGGAGGCACTGTGTTCTGGGAAATAGATGTGAGATTTATACTGATCATAAGAGTCTGAAATACATCTTCACTCAGAATGATCTTAATCTCAGACAGCAATGATGGTTGGAACTGATCAAGGATTATGATTTGGGTGTTAGTTATCATCCAGGGAAAGCAAATGTCGTAGCAGACGCTTTGAGCAGGAAGAGTCATGCTAATGTGGTGCTTGCATACCCTTTAGGGTTGTGCAAATAGTTTGAGCGACTCAATCTTGAGATAGTCTATCATACTGAAGGGGTAACCCAGGAAATTGAGTCCACACCAGAATAGGATATCAGGAAGGGATAGCTGGAGGATGAGAAAATAAAGGAGATCAGAGAGCTTATGAAGGAAGGCAAGGCCCTCAACTTTATAGAAGATGCTCAAGGTACCATTTTGTTCAAGAAAAAGATTTGTGTGCCAGATATAGAGTCAATCAGAAAACAATCTTGAGGGAAGCCCATGATTCAGCTTATTTGATCCATCCAGGAAGCACCAAGATGTACCAGGACTTGAAACATTTGTATTGGTGGTATGGCATGATGAGAGACTTGGCTGTGCACGTGGCTTTGTGTGACATCTGTCAGAGAGTAAGGGCAGAGCACTAGAGACTAGCCAGTATGATTGTGGGATTCATTGTGTGAAATCTGTATGGACTGCATTGTGGGATTGTAGAGACTAGCCGGTATGATTGTAGAGACTAGAGACTAGCAGAGCACTAGAAACAGCTTTGTGTGAAATCTGTATGGACTTCATTGTGGGATTGCCACGCACTCGGGGCGGATATTATTCTATATGGGTAATTGTAGACCGCTTGACTAAAGTAGCTCACTTTATTCCTCTGAGGACTACATACACTAGTGCCAAGCTAGCAGAGCTATATATGCCTAGAATCATGTGTTTACATTGTTGCTGATGACCAGTAAATCACACATTGTCCATCAACTTCTCGAGAATAAATAGAGCTTTGTATCATGTTCCATACATATTTTATTCAAACTAATCAAGTTCCATAAGTTTTGGATGAGTTGTGAATGCAGGAAGAAGTGCACCAAAATTGAGGAAAATTGGGGACAAACCTAGGCCGACGGGCCTCCCCTAGGCCGGCCGGTGTAGCACTGGACCCAAATGCCACCTCACTGATCCAGGGGCAAGAAAGCACATTTACCTTGATCCTGAGCCGTGCAATCAAAGTCGGTTTGATCGGATGGACCAAAAGGCCTCAACCATGGATGGAAGGACCCACTTACATGCAAGACTCGGGCGAATACCTGAGAACCGCTTTCCTGGGTGACATGCAAGCGTTGATCATCAAGACGGTGCAACGGAGGGATGAGAAGCGCCAGAGTCAGGCCGGCCGGCCTTGACCAGGCCAGCCGGCCTCTGACTGCCCTGCTTCAGATAGACGCTACCTCCACCGACACCAGGAGAGCATCATGACCAACCAGGAGAAGGGCGGTGACACGTGGCCACCATCCCAGGCCAGCCAGCTTGGGAGAGGCTGGCCGGCCCCCCTCTGCAGCACCACATGTTCAACTTCACATGGAATTTACTTCAACCATCATACCTGCGTCCAGGACAAGCTAAGCTACAAGAACCAACTTGGAAGTAGTATAAATAGACCAGCACATCCCACTTGTAACACACACCAAGGAGTTCTCTACTCATTTCACTTTCTAGAGTTAGATTTAGTAGTCTGGGAGTTAGAGTCGAGTCGAGCTTGTCTCGGGATTTTGAAGTCGTCATCGGAAGTCTGGTACAAGCACTTGTATCTTTCCCTTTGACATTTATCAATATAATTTATCTTCTTTATCTTTTCAAGTTAGCTTTACTTTCTACATTTATTTATCTTTTAGTTATTCAGCTTGTGCGTGGAAGTTCTATCCTCTAGCTTAGGCTTTGTTCTCTTTCTTGTTTTATCGGGATCTTACCTTACAGGTTTTCTCGCCCGGATTAGGGAGCTCAAGTGAGGTCCCTAGGTTGAGGGGGATTACTCTTGAAGGCCTCAAGAGAAATTCTAACACCAAGTGCAGACGTGGTGTCTGGCTTAGTGTTAGCTAGGAAGTGTGTTCCACCCCACGAAACAGTGTGGTAGGCGATAGGTGGTGATAGCCCTGTCCGTCCCTTGTAGTCCACCACGTTCGGGTGCTTTCGTAGCAGTAGTTGCAGGTTGCCGTTGGACTCCCCACTCACCCCTTTCTCCAGTCCTTCCTATTTCAGCCGCCGAAGTAAGTTCTTTGTGACATTCAGGTATTTAGGAGATAGGCACGCTAAATTCTAGTATATGTTGTGCTTGTTAAAATGAAGTGTGTGTTGCTTTGATAAATGCTTTTAACACCTAAATGCAAGTTAAAGGGTATTTTTATAATTATGGAAAAATTAGGGTTCTTTTGCTAAATGTGTTTGAAGGTGGGGTAATTTCAAAATATATGAAGGTTGGTGTTGCAAAAACTAGTATTTACTTTTAAACCACTGTAAGAAGTGGAATTACCCTAAGGTTTCAACTGGAATGTGAATTTTAAATAGGTTTTATGTGAAATTTGATAGTTTGTCGGATTTCAAAATAGTTTCAAAACCCTAACTATTTTGAAGCTAACCCTTAAAGCAAAGTTGTAGATCTTTCTAAACTCTACACTTTTGCTTTTGGGCATATTTTCATTTGGGCTATGGTTTGAAAGAAAATTTTACTTTATAGAGCACTCTTGCTCTTTTAGAAAATTACGGAGGGGTCCTCGTCATCTTCCTCTCTCCCCTCCCTCTCTGTTTTCTCTCTGCTGCTCTGCTCCACCACCCACCGCCCTTCGCTGGTGAGCTCCCGTGCTGCCAGCTGCCCCTTACCGCTCTAACCCCACCACCTGGCCCTCCAGCTCACCCGCCCGCCGCTCGCCCGACCCCTGCTGGATTTTCCCCGCCCCGCCACGTCGTGCCGCCGTCGCCCAAAGCCGCCACGTCGCGCCGCTGGTCGCCAGCAGCTGCTCCAGCTCGCTTGTGCCCTTTCTTGGTTCCGCCGCACGTCCAAGAGTCCTCATCGACTTCTTTTACCTCCTCACGCGGCCGCATTTCGCTTCCTCGGCTTCTTCTCCGCTCGGCGCCGTTGCCAGACCTCCGCCACCGTCCTGCTCGCCGTCGTCAGCCACCTCTGCCACCCCACACCCGCAACCCTGTGCTCCACCGGCACCACTACATCCCACTAGAGCTTCCCGACCAGTTCTTCTCCATCCACTCGCGCTCACGCCACCAGAATGATACGCCGGCCGTCCTGTCCACCGCCGCTGTTCGGTCACCGTCATCCCGCCGCTCCGCTCCCTCTTGGCCCTCACCGAGCTCACCACTAGCACCACATCTACGCGTGGAAGCTTCCTAGCCACTTCTTCGTCACCTTCCTGCACTCTGGCCACCGGAACGCCGCCGCCATCTCGGGACCTCGCCGCACCGGCTCGGTCCTCCATCGAACCACCGTCTCCGTACCATCCTTCTTCGATTCCAGCCACCCCCGAGCCCGCCGTGAGCTACTGAACTTTTTCGCCCACTTCCCCCTCGCTGCCGGTGATCCTCCTCGCCGGAATTTGATCGCTGCCGTTGCGGTCCCTCGGTTCAAACCGGCTAGGGACCCAATTGCAGACCCTCTTTTCTTTCTAGGGTCTTATCTGCAAAATATCAGTACCCCCCTCAATTCAAATCAGCCAACTTTGAAAATCTGTAGAAATTCATAGAAAAATCCAAAAGTTGTTAAACTAGTTCTGTTATACTCCAGAAGTCTAGTTCTACAACTTTTGTTACTAAAGTTTCATTTGAAACTTAATGCTTTAAGTGTTATTTTAAAGTTTAACAAAAGGGAATCTTGAATGTATCTTTTGCATGCTAGCTTTATTTCATGTGATTTTTGGTATGCAACTTGTACGTGATATGAGTGAACTTGTGTGCAAATTTTACCACCAGTACTGTACTCTAACTTGAACCAATTTAAACTTGTGCAAACTAAGTTTGAAATAAAGTAAATTTATTCAAGCAAGCTACTGGTGCTTCCATACTTAAATCTTTTTACCATATGTTGTTCTGATATTGAGTAATTCATAGGGAATTTTGAATATTGTATAGCACTATTTTGCCTTAGGATTTAATTTAAACTTGAAATTTGAATTTAATTCAAATAACTTAGCTTCTGCTTTCAAAAATTTATGAAAAATTTATGGCAAGCTCATTTGATAGAGGTGAACACACTTATCAAAATTCAAGGCCAGAACCTTTGTAGATTTCAAACTAAAAATAAAACTTGTTATCTTAAGTTTGAATTTACCCATTTTTATACTACTATTCCATTAGGTTTAAAAGTATGAAAAATTAATAGAAGTCTTGTATTAACTTCATATGTGTGTAGTTAAATTCTTAACCTCAATACTCCTATGCTTGAAGCTATAGAAATTAATTATGGTGCTAGTAGAGTTAATTGGTTTCATGTATCACAAGTAAGTTGAAATTTTTGGGAATTCAAATCCTTGTTGTGTGATGTGTTGAATGTGAGTTGTTAGATTGCAACTTTATCATGAAAGAAAATTATTGATGTAATAAATTACTTAATTCAAATCATTGCATATCATGTAGAATCGACGACGCTTGAAGACGGAACTTAAAAGTTGGTCCCGAAACCCGAGCAGGGTATATCTGAAGACCAAGTGAACGTCGCCGAAGATCTTACTGAAGCCCCGAACCAAAGTTTGGAAGTTGTTAACATCCCTGACCCCAGCCCCATCCAAGAAGGCAAGCCCCGGTGCATAACCCCGTATTTTAAATTATGCACTTATATTAATATATATCTATCTTGTGCATTAACTGTTAGGAGTTGTTATGAAACCCTAGCTGCATGAAACCTAGGAACCTATGTAATGTTTTCGAGTCCTTATCGAGTAGATGCTCTGCTAATAGGACCGGCAGAAGTCGAGTGATTTCCTGTCACTCGCGCGACATAGGAGTTGATTGTTTACTATTTTGCAATCACTATAAGGATCACGGACGAGCTTATGTGCAGTACCATGATTTGGAATGGTACCCGTCTGTGTTGATCAATTTGATAAGGCCGCAGTGTGTGGTAGTGGTGGTCAAGTGTTTGAAAGTACTAGCCACATACCATAAATATGGTACGCGGTAAGCCTAATACCTGATTGGCCCGGCAAGTGGACTTACCCCACCACTCGAATTTTGGTTTTTGTCGCACACACGCACCGATGTGTGGGAATACATTCTGCATAGCAGACAGGAGTACGGTCATACAGTCGCGCTGTAGACATACGTCCTACACATTGGATGTGCGTATGGTCCCGTAGTCGCTTGTGGTGGCCCTGATCCACGCCCCAGAATATGAAGGGAATGGTTGCCCGGAAAGGAAAGTTTCCGAGCGTGTGAGTTAGGATCCCTTACAAGGTTATGAAATTCGATTCAGGAATCATCCGTTTCTCGCGGAGATTGAGACTGCTTGATACTTCTGCCACATAGAGTAATAACAGTAACAGTTCATGGAATAATTTTGATGAATGATTAATATCTACTTGCTTGAATAGTATAGGTGCTTACCTAGAATGATTAAAAGAAACTAGAATCTGAAAACTAAAATATGAAAGTGAAGACATACTCTTTGTTGCTTTTCAGCAAAAGAAAACCTAGAGCCTTTCAACCTCACATGGTCTAGTTATGGGCTAAGTATACCCAATTGACGGGTATGCCTTGCTGAGTATTATTATACTCAGCCTTGCTAGTAATGTGGTTTTCAGGTATGCCATTCGAGGACTTTGTGGCCAGTTCTCCTTGGTTCTGTTCTATTCCTCTTGGCTGGTCCGTGGAATGGGATCCATCCCCGGCCGGCAATGACCCATCGGAATGACGCCATACCTTGGGCTAAGTATGGTGCCTACCTCTGCAACGTATGTAGTCGTGTTGTTATATCTTTTCCGCTGCGCCCTCTGAATAATGTCAGTTAAAACTTGAAGTTTCGAGTAATACCTGTATAAATTTGTTTTAACTAGGAGTAAACAAAACCTCTGTGTAATAATGTTTAATTATCCTGCGGTGTAAAAGTTGCGAGCTGTTGTAAGGCTGGACTCGCCTTCGTGCGAGGTAAACCTACGTCGATCCTGTGTAACCGTGGTTGAATCGGGCGGTGATCTGACAGACCAATGAGTTGTTCCGTTTGAAGTGCGTTGAGACCCTGTCGCCTGTATAGCGATAGTCTGCGTACTTGAACCGAAATAATTCAGGCTGTTCTGCCACAGAGAGCCTTCTCAAAGCGTTTTTGCGAGGTGGAGGTCTTCTTATTTCAAGTTGGTTGTTCCGTGGTGGCATTAGGGGCGTCCGTCTTGCGCTTCCAGGTTGAGCTCAAATAGTCTTGAGGGATGTGGTAATTGGTGGGACTGTAAGCTTCTACCTCGACACACTCCTACTGCTGGGCGATGATGATATTGCGAGCATCCCGGCTGATGTTGCGAAGGTCGGTTGTGGAGAAGTTGTAGAGGTTGCCGGGTTAGTGCTTCTGTCGCTCTAGCGTGTGTTTTCTACACTTGGCACATTTGGCATTTCTGAACTTGCATCGTTCTCTTTGAACATCGTCCTCATCTTCTATCTTCACGACATCCTCTGTGTTGTGAACATGATCAGGTAGTTCGGGACCATCGTATTTCATCGTCGTATCTGTATCTTGCCCTGGTGTATCAGAAATGTAGTCATCACCGAAGTAATAGTCGTCCAATTGGAGATGCTTCGAGCCTTTTTCGTCTGTGGGCTGAATTTTTGCGATGCAAACCATGAATATTTCTCGCTCCGGTAGAAAATTTCCCGCCTTTGGTTTAATCAGTCCTCCTTCTTCATCGGAGGAGTTGAGGGGCCTGCCTTCCTGGAACGGAAGTTCATCGGGGTCGGTGGCATAGCGTAGTGGGCTGATGTCGAGTAGTTTGGAGGGTTTCATGCCCTTCCGTCACGTAAGCTTACCCACCAGATTTGATTTCATTGCCAAGGCATGCTGTCCTCTTAATAAAGACATGATGTGGTCATCAGAGTCCAAGTAGTCATCGAAGATGGGAGCCCTGTGGCAAGCAGTGGCTTCCCCTTCTTCAAGTTGTAGTAGGAGATCTAGGTCCCCCTCCTGGGCGGAGAGAGATTTGGAGTCGAACACGGAGCTAGGCTTGGGTTTCTCTAGCAAGTCAGGTAACGGTGAGTCACCGAATTTTCTAATGAAGTCATCAAAGTCACGATCAAATGCTGATGTGGATGCGCCTGGTCTCTGAGGGCTAGAGGTTGAAGAGCAGCTTCCACGTTCCTAATGCACTCGGCGATGGATCGGTCAACTTGATATTCAGCAACTTCAGTTAGATTAACTTGAGCTTCGCACTGCTCACTCTTGGACTCCGGCACCAGCTCGTAGGTTCCATCGGTGAGAGTCATCGATTCTATATGAATGCATATGTATGACTTGTTTTAATGGTACAAGATAAATAATTATTTCACCACAAAGTTGTAATTAAACAAAACTCATGTTAAATTGTAAAGCACTTTATTTTCTTTTTCTTTGGCAGTCATTTATCAAGTAGTATCTAGATTAACTAACTTCATTATGTAAGTGAGGGATTTTATCATTTCATAAACGGCGATTTTTCAAGAGTAAGCATGGATTAAAATAAAGACACTCGTAGAGATGGTTTCTAGTGTTGAGATTTTTATGCAGATCACATTACTTAAGTACAAACTCACTTATAATTTCCAGCCATTTTCGTTCAGCAGATTAATCATGAAAAATATATTAAACAGCTACTGCTAGGATCAAGATCTATTTATACAGAACAAACCATACAAAAAATGGTGCTCAACATTTTACTGAGTACTCCAAAACTTATGGTGAGTCTACTGTAAATTTTTTAGATTTTAGTGTGCAAGATACAGAGCATAGAAAATAAGTCAAGATACATCTACATTAATCAAGATTTATTTCTACAGGTAGTTCCACAAAGCTTCTATGTCTCAAACTTTTCCAACTTGATAATCTTCTCAAATATAGTCTCTGGTTAAAATTTCTTGTTTTTCTAAGTACTAAAACTAGTTACTTTGATTTAATATAGTTTTTCTTAACTAAAAATATATGAGCAAGTTAGATAGAAGTAAAAAGTTTCAAACATTGTCCATAGCATTTATGCCTCAAGATTACTCTACTGTAAAAGTTTCAACCCTAACATATCAGTAGAACATCATGAACAAATAACTCTAACAAAATAGCACATCAAACAACAAGGTCCAACAAAAACTACTCATAGAGACATGTTCTGGCCTTGAGATTTTTACACAAGTCTTAAGAAGCAGAGACTAGCTTACAGTCAAAAACTCATCCACAATACTATCCTAGATCAAGAGATACATTTATGGGCTGTTTAAAACAAGATTAATTTTAGATCACGTTATAGTTTGTAACCGGTCATCCTTATATGTAAAAAGTTGTAGGATTCATCAAGAGGATCACAAAAAATTTTAGTTTGCATTTTTTTTTTCATTTTTCTATGATTTTAGATTGATTTTACAAGTGACAGCCTCTTGAAAACAAAAGTACTTGAGTTCTCACATATAGGTTCCCTAGATCTAGCAGAAAGGACCCTAAAAAGAACTTGGCTATTGAAATATAGTCCCTGGGCGGGGCTGGCTGTTTTCTGGCTGAAATCCGGCGTGAAAACTAGTCGGTGGCGAGGGGAAAGGGGTGGGGGAGCATGAGGAGGTCGAGGGAAACCTGTTGGTATGCTCGGTTGGGGCTGGGTGGCCGGAGTTGGGTTGCCTGCCGGGTGTGAGCTGGAGCTCCGGCGAGGTGCTAGCGGTAGCTGGTGGTGGTCTAGCGAGGGAGGGCGGCATGGGGAAGTCGGGGAGTACCAGTAGGTCGAGGGCGACCTGTTTGGAGCCTTGGTTTGGGTGGAGGAGGAGCGGAAAGAGGGGCTTGATGGCGAGGTCGAGTGGCAGCCCTAATGGCGCGGTGGTAGTAGTACTCCGACGCGTGTGAGCAGGGGCTCAGTGCAACCCTTTTATAGGCGCACAGGGGGAGGAGGGGTGGGCGCGAACGGAGCGGGGGAGGTGCTGCCGGGACAAGGGCGCGGCGTCCCCGGTGCGTCGTGGCTCAGCCGTCGGGAATTGACAGCCGCGTGGCGCGCGTGCGTCGGGCATGGGTGGATTCGGGGCAGGAGAGGGCGATTTGGCCGTGGGCCGGTCGGGGCCTATCGGGGCGCTGTCCTTTGGTGGCTTGCGGTCGGCAAGCATCGCCGGCCAAGTGGCCGGCAGCCACTGCCAGAATAGGGAAGGGAGAGAGAGAAGGGCCGGGATTCAAATTAAACTTTTCTTAAAATATTAAATAGAAACTTGAAAAACTTTGAACATGAAAGTTGTAGGGAATTTGAAAATCTATGACTTTGATTTTGTATCAAAGTTCATTTGAGCTTTAGTTTAGAAGTTATTTTAAATTTATGATTACTAGGATTTGAATTCCTATTCTTTATGAGTTTAAAATTTGAATTTGCAAAAGGCCGTTTAAGTAAACTTGTAAGGCAGTAAACTATGAGTGTGTTTTTATACTACATTTATCATGAAAAGTGGAGCATGAAAAGGTTATAAACTGTTATCGTCAAAATTTGTCTGGGCCAGAAGGTGGGCCGCGAGCAAGATGGGCTCAGAGGACAATTATAATGGGCTTGCGAATCGGCTCCTGCGCGGGCGGTTTGAGGCCAGGTTGGCCATGTATCTAGATAGATGTGTGCGTTTAAGTTAGTTGAGATAGAGATAGCCAGGCTTCATGTCATAGTCAATTAGGATTGGTTAGGAGAGGCAAGTCTCCGGACTATAAATATGTATCCTAGAATATTGAAAACAACAACAACAACCATTCGCAAACAACTCTCGGCGCATCGCCACCCCTGTTTAGGGTTTCTCTCGGGTAAGTGCTATGCAGCCCCGATCATGCTTCGCGTGATCGGGGCAGCATTGTGCCTATCTATTCATCTTCGTGTTTCTCGTAATGAAGCATTGTTGATGGCGAGTAACACTAGTTATCTTAGCGTTTACAGGGTAGCATTGTGGCAGAACCGCTTGAATTATTCTGGTTCAAGTGCACAGACCATCGCTATATAGGCGACATGATCTCAACGCACTTCAAACGGAACAATCCAATGGTCTGTCGGGTAACGTCCCGATGAAACCACCGAATTCCGGATCATCAAGCGTACCTCGCACGAAGGCGAGTCCAGAGATACAATCACTGTCACATTTTTTTACAACATAGGTCCAAATAGTTATTGCACACCAGTACTTTAAACCTAACTAAAACAAATTTATACAGGCATTGTTTGAAAACTTCAAGTTTTAACAAACATTATTCAGAGATGGCGGCGGAAAGAAAACATGACTACTCGTCGCAAAAGCAGGCACCACACTTAGCCCAAAGCCTAGTGTCATTCCGAAGGGTCATTGCCGGCCGGGGACGGATCCCATTCCACGGACCAGCCAGGCGGTAAAGTGTAGGGCCATGGGGAACTCGCAACTGAGTCCTCGAATGACATACCTGAAAACCACATTACTAGCAAGGCTGAGTATACTAATACTCAGCAAGGCTTACCCGTCAATTGGGTATACTTAGCCCATAACTAGACCATGAGAGGTTGGAAAGCTCTAGGTTTCTTTTGCTGAAAAGCAACAAAGAGTATGTCCTTATTTCCATATTTTAGCTTTTAGGTTCTAGTTCAATTAATCATTCTAAGTGAGCATCTATACTAGACAAGTAAGGTAGATATTGAAGCATACATCAATATTGTTCCATCAACTGTTACTTTTGTTACTCTATGTGGCAGAAGTATCAAGTAGTCTCAATCACCGCGGGAAACGGATGATTCCTGAATCAAATTTCATAACCTTGCAAGGGATCCTAATGTAACATTCAGGTAATTAGAAACATAGACACTAGGTTTTAGTGGGAAATATGTATACTTGCTATGGTATATGTGAGTAGTACAAAAAGACTAGGGGTATAATTGTAATTTCTGCAAAATATAGATCCTTGAGTGTTAGTTGGGTGAAATGAAAGATAGCATTAAAACCTAGGATAAATATAATACTAGGTGTCAAATTTATATTACCATAGGAAAGAAAGTGTAAAAGATAGGTTAAATCCTAAGGAAAATAAGCCTTTAAGCAAAAACAGGGACCTATGTGTGATTAAAACAAAAATCATAGGGCTTTTATGTAAAATAGTTGAAATGTAAAAGTAACTTTCAAATTACTTAAGGGCTAAAATGTAAGAACACAAGTCTTCATGACATCCCATAAAAACTTGCAAACATGTCTAAATTTTCATCAAATTCACTTTGGTAAGGACAAAAGTAATTCAAATCCTACTTTTGCTCAAAATTTAACATGTAAAGCTATAAACCTTGAGTTTTTGAACTTGAACCTTAAATCAATATGATAGAGCTTGAAAAACTCTACAACTTTTATTTTGGGCATTTCCTCATTAGACCTTCACATCAGTGGGAAATTCTAGTTTACCGAGAGGTCCCTAAAATTCTTCAAAATTCCAAACCAGTCCCCCGGACCCCTCCCCTCTCTTCTTCTTCCTCGAGCACGTGCTCCTCTGCTCTGCTCTGCCTCCCCCTGCCGCCGGCAGTGCTTCGCCCCTGGCCGCCGCTCTGCCGCCGCCGCCGTGCCACCTCCTGCTTCTCCTCCTTCCACGCGTCGTCCTCTCCCCAATTCCGGCTCTATTCCCCTCCTTGCTGTCCTCCTCCGCGCACGCCACGGCATACCGAGCCGTCCGCCGGTCGCCACGCACTCGCCGCCGTTGACAGCTCCTACTTGCACCGTAGCATCGCTTCCGGCCTTAAGGCGCGCTCCACGACCACTCTGTAACCCTGTTTACTCGTTGCCACACTTCATTTTCCTAGCATTTCCCTTTCCCAAGCTCTACTTTCTCGCCGGACCTCCGCCGCCCCTACTGTCCACCGTCGCCAGCTGCCCTCGCTCCCTCTAAACCCCAATCCAGAGCTGCTAGAGCACCACCGTGATCCACTGGTGCTCTCCAGCCGGATCAATTTCACCCTCCCACATCCGAGCTTCGTCTTCCACAGCTCCGGCTAGCTCAGGTTCCGCCGCCGCCTTCGGTTCACCGTGGGCAGCTCGCTCCGAGCCCTCCCGCGCCACCACAACCCCTTAGCTAGCACCACATCAACTCCGTGAAGCTTTGCGACCTCCTAATCGAACCCCTAGTGCACTGCATCGACTCCCCGATGTTCGCCGGCGATCTCCACCCGCCGCCGTTCGGCCTCGCCGTCGCCCCATCGTTGCAGAGCCTCTAGACCCCGATCAAGGGCACCAACAGCACCACACCGACCCGTAGAAGCTTCTCGACTACTTTCCCGCCACCCTTCGGCATCCCAACTACCGGAACAACCTCGCCGCTGTCACTCCCTTCGCCGGTGAGCTTCTGTCTTCATCGAACTCTTACCTCCAACCCTCCTCGACCCCAATAAACTCCACCTCGAGCTTCCCCATGCCACCGTGAAGCTCCTCGACTACTTTCTTGCCGCCCTCGACCGCTGGAATACCACTCCCGCCGATCATCTCCGCCGCCAGCCGCACTGCTTCCAATGCGCCGCTGCTACAGGCTGTCCCCACCCGATCCCGAGCAGACACAGATGCGCAAAGACCCCGTGATGTCTCCGCACCCCTCCACCCTCGCTGCCGGCGATCACCGTCGCCGGAACAGGTCGGTCAAACCCCGGTCTCCCCCTCTGACCACAGCTAAGGACCACGGGTGGGAAGAATCAAAAGCCTAGGGGGCTATTTGCAACACCTATAACTCAGAGGAATAGTACCCTAAGGACCCCTTGTGTAATTTTTATTGCAGACTTTAAAATTCCATATCAATTCAAGGAAAAATCATAAAAATGCAAACTAAAATTTGTTAGAATCCTCATGTTAAGATCTACAACTTTCCTTATAGACTGATTTTCAGTTCCTGAATAGTTTGTGCTTTAATTTAAATGCTAAGTTTAGTTAGTTGTAGGCTAAGAAAATACATAGTAAATAGTAGAAAAATGGTAAAAATGTGAAACCAAGTGTGTTCATCTTGTTTTGACATGTAGTACTTAGGGAAAATATTTGACTTACTGTTTATATAACACTTTTGTAATGTTTAGGTTTAAACTTAAATAAAGCTTAAATAATTAATGTATTTATTGTGTGTAGTTCTAAACGCTCAAAAATCATGAAAATAATTTGAAATATTGTAATTAGGTAATGTAAACCACACACCAAAAAGCTAGGATAAAATCTTACATATCTATATGGACCTAGATACTACCTAAATAAAATGAATCCATGGTTAAATATTAACCTAAAGTTAGTATAAATAATTAGCATAGCAAATAAATAAAATTAGTAAATATAATTAGTTTAAATATTTAAGGCTAACCCAACCTGTTGCTTCATGCCATTAGTTAAATGTTTAGAGTAATCAACACTGTTACTTAATGTAACTAGGTAAAATAATTACTACCCGATAAATGACTGCCCAGTAGAGAAATAAATAATATAAGAAAAAAGTAAATTATACTTTCATTGGATTGCAACTTTACCGTGAAATAAAATAAAAAGATATACATCCTTTAACTTATAAATTTTGCATCTCATGTAGACTCGACCACTCTCGTTGACGGTGACTACGAGTTGATCCCGGATCAAGCCGTGGAAGTTTCAGAAGACCCCAGGAACGCCGTCAAAGATCTAACTAAAGCTCCGAACCAAAGTTCAAAAAACTTTGACCTTACTGCCCCCAACCCCACGCAAGAAGGCAAGCCCCGGACATAACCCATACTTTATTTATACTGCAACCTATACTATTATATCTATCTATGCATTACGTTCATAGGAATTGTATGAGAAACCCTAGTTACATTATCCTAGGAACTAATGTATTGAATACTAGCACGTGAATTCGAATAGCCGCTCTGCTAATAGGACCGGTAGAAGTCGGGTGATTTCCTGTCACTCACGCGATATAGGAGTTGTAATGTTTACATTCCTGTAATCACTATAAGGATGACGGACGGGATTTATGTGAGGTATCATAATTGAGATGATACCCTGTCTGTGTTGGTAAATTTGATAAGGTCGCAGTGTGTGGTAGCGGTGCTTAAGCGTTCGAAAGTACTAGCCACATGCCGCGAAATATGGTAAGTGGTAAGCCTAGTAACCAATCGGCCCGAGGAGTGGACATACCTCCCACCACTCGTATTTTGGTTTTTCCTGTTACTCGATTCGACGTGTGGGAATACGTGTTGCCGGGCAACCAGGAGTACGGTCGTGTAGTCGCTCTACAGACGTACGTCCTGCATATTGGATGTGCGTATGGTCCTGCAGTCACTTGTGGTGGCTCTGATCCACGAGTTGGAATGAAAGGCAAACGGTTGCTTCGGAACGATCTCTGGATGTTCCAATCGTGTGAGTTAGGTTTACCCTTGCAAGGCTGAAATTCGATTCAGGAATTGTCCGTTGCTCGCGGAGATTGAGACTGCTTGATCCCTTTACCACATAGAGTAACAAGAGCAACTTTGTGATTAACAAAGATGATGTTTGGCAAAAGATTCTACCATGCTTGAATAGCTATAGGTGCTTATCTAGAATGGATAATCACATAGAACTTGAAAGCTAAAAGTTGAAATTAAGGACCTACTCTTTGTTGCTTTTCAGCTGAAAACTCTACCCAAAAACCTGGAAAGCCTTCATAAGTCTAGTTACATGGCTAAGTATACCATGAACGGGTAAGCCTTGTGGAGTATTAGTATACTCAGTCTTGCATTGTAACTTTTTGGTTCAGGTAATTCCCCTGACGACTCAGCTCTGCCTGTACCGTGGCCCTACCCTCTGCCTGATGGTTGGTCCGTGGAGTGGGACCCGTCCCCGGCCAACACAAATCCCTCCGAGTGATATCATGCCAGGGCTAGCATGATATCTGAACTGGCGACGTGTACAGTGTCCGTGCTTAAAATTCTGCTGCAAGACCTGAAACTTTAAACGGTTTTGTAATAATTTCCATCAGTTGGTATCTGATGCTACTTTTAAATACGCATGTATTGTATCTGCCTGGGATGTAAAAATGTATTGGCATTTGTATCTCTGAACTCACCTTCGTGCGAGGTACCTTGTTTGATCCTGCATTCGGTGGTTTATCGGGATGTTACCCGACAAGCCAAGGGATTATACCGTTTGAAGCACGCTGGAGCCCTCGAGAGTGGACTCGCGTACTTGAGCCGGTGTAATTCAGGTTGGTTCTGCCACAGCTGGTATCAGAGCTAACAAGTGTACACTGGAGATATGAAATGCCTTAAAAATAATTTTATTATAAAATTTGACCAACAACGTATTTTGTAAAATTACGTTGGGATCGTTAAGGATTGTGCTTAGTATGTAAAGCCCTAGGGTGATATTTAAGAGAATTAGAGGTGGCTATAGTATATGTATATATAACTCTAACTACCAGCATTACCTTTCTGTCAAAACTTAAATTTATGCACAACCCAACTTTACATTCTGTAATGACACCTTCGTTGGTAAGGTAAGAAGGTAAGGATCCTCATCTAACTGGGGAGTTAGCCTTCCCGTCGGTGATGCGAACCAAACGCTGTTTCTCAAAGTGGCCTACTTGAGATGCTGCCAATGTACCAACTTCAGTTGACTACATTGGGAGTAGATGGTTTGGCGCAGGGTATGGCGATCGCTGTTCATACCCCCGCATTTTGCGGTACCCCCGTGAATACGTTGTTTCGACGACGTATGTTAACGTTGTCTGTATGGCGGTAATAGTACAGATGCTGTTTCTATAGTGAACAGTAATGATTGGAGACGCTTTCATGACATGCTGGCATGAAAGGTTCGTTGAATATATATTGTGGTTTCCTGCAGGTACACTAACCACGATTATGAAATTAAGAAGGATAGGACTTATCGGCTAGTTATTAGTGAGAGACGTATGTCTTATGCCACTGAAACTAACCACATAAGTCCGAAGATATTCGGCAATTGTTTGGGTTGTGAGGTCGAATAGTACGTGCATGCATAATATATTAACCAACAAAAATAAGTGCTTAAGTTTGTTGATTTTCTAAGGATAGGTAACAGGTTGGTTATTCTTAGTAGGATTCCAATAGAATCTTTTAGTTGAGTATCTTAAGTATCTCCCTGATTTCTAATCCTTGCTGTTATCAGAATCGAATGTCTCGTTCTATTTACCTTGTGAGTTCTCAGCAGGGTAAATATATCTTACCATTTGCATTCTTGTCGCAGATGGCTGCTCCCTCGAATATCTCTTGGGACTCTGCAGGGCATATTCACACTAATGCCTTGCATTGGCAAGGTTTTCCTCGTCTTCTATGGGAATCCTTAAGTCTGTTTCATTACACTGAGCCTCCTCAATATGACGGGGTGGAATATCGAGAAGAAGGAGTTCCTCGATGCCGGGTTAGGATGACGATTCCTCAACATCCTTTCCGCTCCCAATGGCATCCCATAGAAGTTGATGTGGTGGGGTATCGTCTGGTTGATACCATTGAGACTGCTGCTCTGGAAGCTATCAATATCTTCTGCAACCAGCATCCAATGGAGGTTGCCGCATATCCTATTGGTCTGTTCCTTGCTATAGACTCCAGTGATCCGGAATGGCATTTTCGGATAGAGCATCTTGGTCACTTGCTGGGAGATCTGGCTGAAGAAACGGTCCGTAGTATCACCAAGTTCATGAATGTGCAGCATCATTACCAGATTTTGCTGCTTCGTAGCATGGGTCAGTTGACTAGTGTGGCTCAAAGTCACTATCGGAATGCTGACCGTCAAGTTACTCAGATAGTAGAACTACAAGCCTTGGTGACTCAGAAAGATGAGATCATCGCAGCACGAGATGAGACCATCCTTCATCGAGAAGATCAGACCAACGAGAGTAATCATATAATCACTCAACGCAACACCATCATTGAGTTCCTTCAGGAACAAATCCATGATCTGATCCTTGAAGCTGACGATGACCAGGCTCACATTGAAGAACTGCAGCAGCAACCGATACCTCTCGCTGCACCTGCGATGCCCGAAGCCGAAGAAGAAGATCCGAAAGAAATTGAGGGAGTTTCAGACCTCGATTCTGAGCACGGGGATCCTATTCTTAGTCCCCATCATTCTTCTTCTAGCAGTCAGTCTTCTATAGGCAATTTCGACGATTTCTAGTTTAGCAAATCGTCGACTCTTTAGGAGTAACCTGTGTAAAGTGCAATGACTTAGATAGTAAGTAGCTAATCTAGCCCTTGTGCCATTTGTTGTAACATAGATGGCCTGTACGTGGATCCTTCGGATATGTGATGTGGAGAACAATCAGACTCGGTGTTGTAATATAAACCTCGGGTTTTATCATCATCTTGTGCACTATCTTTATGTTCTGAAAAGAGATGATTGAATGGAATATATGCATTGTTTATCTGAGTGGTGTATCTTCTGAAATTGGGAGTAAGGCTATATGGTTAATAATGGACATCTCCTTTGTTTCAGATGGTTGGAGCCACGCGCGGAACCCCGGAAGGCTTCCGGGCAGATCAAGCCAGCGGTTCTCAACAACCGCCACCGCCACCTCCCAATCTAGCCGAGGTTATGGCTCGGCAAACCGAACTTCTCAATTTGCTGGTACAAGCATAGCAGAACCAACAACGTCAACAGTCCCGAGGAGGTCGTGACAACCTCAATCCTCCAGTGGCCAGCTATCAGGATTTCTTCAGTACCCAGCCTCCATTTTTCAGTAAGGCTGAAGAACCCTTGGACGCCGATGCCTGGCTTCATATCAACGAATCGAAGTTCGCTCTCTTAACTATACCTTGTGCGGACTCGAGTAAGGCTTACTTTGCCGCCCAGCAACTTCTCGGTGCTGCTCGGATATGGTGGGATAATTTCTGCGCCATGCACCCCACGGGATATGTTATCTCTTGTTATGAATTTCGGACTGCCTTCAGGGCACATTATATTCCTGAAGGATTGTTTGAGCGAAAGTTGAATGAGTTCTTGGCACTTACCCAAGGCACTAGCACGGTCCTGCAGTATGCACAGACTTTTAATCATCTGTGCTAATATACAGGCTACCATGCAGATAATGACTCCAAGAAACAAGATCGTTTCCATCGTGGCCTTAATACCAATCTCAAGGAGCGCCTAAATCTTATTAGGGCTAATAATTTCAGCGAGCTGGTTAATATGGCCTTAACCCAGGAGGATTGTATCATGGCACATCGTGCTGAGAAGAAGAGAAAGACCCCTACTGGACCCTCGAGTGCTCAATCACCGAAGTATCGGGTTGTTCCCAACACACAGATCAGAGCGCCACAGCGGAATGCCCCGTTTGGCAGACTGGTTTTCAGGCCGCCCCAACAACAAGGAAGGTATAGACCTCCCGTACCTCCGCAACAACCACAACAATCTGGCCCAAGGCCAAATGTTCAACAATTCCAACAGAGAAGCAGCAATTATCGCTGTTTCAATTGCGGAAGTGCGGATCATTTCATCAGAGATTGTCCGCGGCCCAAGAAACCTAATCAAGGGCAGAGTTCAAGTCAGGGTAACCAGAACAAGGGCAAGAGGCCGATAATGCAAGTTCGGCAAGGGCGAATTAACTTCACCACCCTTGCGGAACTTTCGGATGGAGCTCCTGTCATGTCGGGTACATTCTCTATTCACCACAAACCAGTTGTTACATTATTTGATTCAGGAGCAACACATAGTTTTATTAGTAACAACTGTGGTACCCGAATAGGACTTGATCTTTGTCCTACCCAGGGGTCATATATAATCTCTACCCCTGGAGGAAATATTACTTCTAACCAAATGATTAGAAGTGTGCCAATTCAGTTAGGTAGTAAAGAAATCAAAACTGATTTGGTTTTGTTAAACTTAGAGGGTATTGATGTTATACTTGGGACAAATTGGATGACTGAGCATAGAGTACTGCTAGACATCTCTTCCCGAGTTATTGAGATTAACTCACCATATCAAGGAGTCATTACCCTCTATCTGCCCTAGCAGGAGTATCTGCACTCTTGCACATATGCCATCACAGATATCCAAGTAAAAGATATACCTGTAGTCTATGAGTATCCCGATGTCTTTCCAGATGACTTGCCTGGAATGCCACCAGATAGAGACATTGAGTTCATCATTGAACTTCAACCTGGCACCGCTCCTATTTCAAAGAGGCCGTATCGCATGCCTCTAAATGAATTGGCTGAACTGAAAATCCAACTCCAAGATCTTCTTGACAAGGGTTTTATACGCCCAAGTGCTTCACCTTGGGGTTGTCCGGCTCTCTTTGTAAAGAAGAAGGACAATAGCCTAAGGTTATGTGTCGATTATCGTCCACTCAATGTGGTTACTATCAAAAATAAGTATCCTCTTCCCCGCATTGACATCTTATTCGATCAACTAGCTGGAGCTAAGGTCTTTTCTAAGATTGACTTACGCTCTGGTTATCACCAGATTAAAATCAAGCCCTGTGACATTCCAAAAATGGGTTTTTCGACCAGATATGGATTATATGAATATCTGGTTATGTCTTTTGGGCTTACCAACGCACCGGCATATTTCATGTACCTCATGAATTCAGTCTTTATGCCGGAACTCGACAAAGTCATCGTGGTCTTCATCGATGATATTCTGATATATTCCAAGACTAAAGAAGACCATGCTAATCATATATGTGGCAGAACCAACTTGAATTACACCGGCTCAAGCACGTGAGTCCACTTCTGCGGGCTCCGACGTGCTTCAAACGGTATAATCCCTTGGCCTGTCGGGTAACGTCCCGATAAACCACCGAATGCAGGATCAAACAAGGTACCCCGCACGAAGGCGAGTCCAGAGATACAAAGGCCGTCACATTTTACATCACAGGCAGATATATTACATGAGTGTTTAAAAGTAACATAACCTTCCCAACCCTGAAGTTATTACAGAACAGCCATAAGTTTTAGGTTAAGCAGCGGAGTTTAAAGTACGGTATGGTACACGTCGTCAGTGCAGATGTCATGCTCGCCCTTGCATGACATCACTCGGAAGAGTCTGCGTTGGCCGGGGACGGGTCCCACTCCATGGACCAACCATCAGGCAGAGGATAGGGCCACGGTACAGGCAGAGCTGAGTCATCAGGAGGATTACCTGAACAAAAGTTACAAGACAAGACTGAGTATTCTAATACTCAGCAAGACTTACCCGATTATGGTATACTTGGCCATGTAACTAGACTTATGAAGGCTTATAATGGTTCTGGGTTTAGTTTCAGCTGAAAAGCAACAAAGAGTAGATCCTTAATTTCAACTTTTAGCCTTCAGATTCTAGGTGATTATCCATTCTAGGTAAGCACCTATAACTAAGCAAGCATGGTATAATCTTTGATCAATCATCATTTTGATAACAAAAAGATTGCTCTTGTTACTCAATGTGGTAAAGGGACCAAGCAGTCTCAACCATCGTGAGAAGCGGATGATTCTGAATCGAATTCAACCTTGCAAGGTAAACCTAACTCACACGCTTGGAACACCAAAGGGTCGTTCCGAAGCAACCGTTTGCCTTTCATTCCGACTCGTGGATCAGAGCCACCACAAGCGACTGTAGGACCATACGCACTTCCAAAGTGCAGGACGTACGTCTGTAGCGCGACTACAAAACCCGTACTCCTGGTTGCCCTTGCAACACGTATTCCCACACGTCGAACTTAAGTAACCAGAAGAAGCAAGACGAGTGGTGGGAGGTATGTCCACTCCTCGGGCCGATTGGTTACTAGGCTTACCGCTTACCATATTTCGCGGCATGTGGTTAGTACTTTCAAATGCTTAACCACCGCTACCACACATTTCGACCTTAAAACTTTTATCAAAACAGACAGGGTAATCTCCAGGTCATGATACAGCACATGACCCTGTCCATCATCCTTATAGTGATAACAAGAATGTAAACATTACAACTCCTATATCGCGCGAGTGACAGGAAATCACCCGACTTCTACCGGCCCTATTAGCATAGCAGCTAGTCGGACTCAAGCACTAATATTCAATACATTGGTTCCTAGGGAAATGCAACTAGGGTTTCAAGCAATTCCTAAGAACTTAATGCATAGAATTACACAAATAGATATAGATTACAGTGTAATTAAAATAGTGGGTTATGTCCGGGGCTTACCTTCTGGTGTAGGGTTGGGGGCAGTAGGATCAAGGTTTTCCGAACTTTGGTTCGGAGCTTCAGTTAGACCTTCGACGGTGTCCCTGGGGTCTTCGGAAACTTCTACGGCTTGATCCGAGATTAGCTCGTAGTCACCGTCAGCGAGGGTAAACGGTTCTACATGACGTACAAAAATATAAAATTAAGGAATGTACACTCTTTCATTTACTTCACATCAAAATTGCACTTTAAAAGGTTAACACTTAAGAATTGCCAAAACAAAGAAAACTTTAGCCTAAACTCATAATAAGGTTGCTAACTAAATAGCTAACATACATAAAATACCATGATTTCATAATCCAAGAGGGGGTTTTAGTTTTGGACTAGCACTCATATTTAGGTTATGACTGCAGTATTGAATTTTATTGGAACAGGAACTAAAATATTTGAATTTGAGTACCAATTTCAAGTTTAAGTTCAAACCTTGGACAAAAAGAATCATAAAGTATTGAAAATTTAATTATAAACTGGTTATCAACATATTAGATCATGGTAAAAAGATCTAGTCAAAATAAGCCTAAAGAATACACTTAATTAAATTCATAGCATTTCAAATTTGAAATGCCCAAGTTTAAAAGAACTTAGACTATAAAATACTGCTGGGTTTGAAACTTTTACCTAAGCTCACACATGAACTATGGAAGCTACATACCAAAAATTACAAGCAACAAAGCAATGATGTGAAAGTTAGGCATCCTTTCCCCTTTTTCCTTGAATTTAAAATAGATCCAAAAATATTTAGTTTCATACCAAACTTTATTAACAAAAGCTGTAGGGTTTGAAATCTAGTTTCCAGAAAAATTGATTTGACATTTTTTGGAATTTCCTACGAATTTCTACGGATTTTACAAGCTATCAGCATGGCTCACATAAAATGATAGAAACCTTTACACCGGGGTCCCTAACAGCACTATTCCTACAAGTCTAAACCTTTGCAGATAGCCCCTCAAGCTTCTTTCTCTTCTAACCCGCAGTCCTCCCTGGGTCAAGGCAGAGGCCGCGGGGGTTGACCGGCTTACCCTGGCGCCGGCGATCGCCGGCGGTGAGAACAGAGGGTCGGGGGAGCATCAAGGGCTTCTTGCGCACCTGTGCTAGCTCGGAATCGAGGAGGGATAGCTCGTAGTGGTGGCGCGATAGGAGCTTGCGGCCGGCGGCGAGGTACAACGGTGGGGATGGCACTCCGGTGGTCGGAGAGGGCGGGAAAGTAGTCGATTAGCTTCTGGGCGAGGTGGAGATGCTCGGGATGGGGACAATCGGGGTCGGGGAGAGCTGGAGACTAGAGTCCCACGGTGAGGCCGAGACGGCAGCGGGCGGCGCTCACCGGCGATGGTGTTTCAATTGAAATTGGGCTGCGGCAGCTAGCTGGGGAGTACGAGTGGGGGTTGGAGAAGCGAATTAGAGGGTCTGTGGAGGCAAATGGGGGGCCAGAATCGGCTGCCTACGGTGATGCCGTGTGTTGCCGGAGTAGCAGACGAAGGCGGCAGTGGGAAGTGGGTCGGGAGCTTAGGAAATGTGAGGGAAAACGGGGAAATGGGATGTAGGGATGCTGGCGGAGCTAGTGCGCGCGAAAGATAAGAGCTCCAGGGCTTGCCCGGGGGTTCTCCACGGCGGCGATGCGGTGGCGGTCGACGGGAGCTCGGGCAGCCGTGGCGCGCTCAGAAAAGGACAGCGGGGAGAAGCTACGGCGGCGGCCAGGAGTAGGGTGACGCGTGGGGAATAGAGTAGACCAGAGATGTCGGCGGCGAGGGCAGGGCAGTGGCCAGGGGGAAGGGTCTGCGCCGGCGGCAGAGCAGAAGCAGAGGGAGCAGAGGGTGTGCAGAGGAAGAAGAAGGGAGGGAATTAATCCAAAGGACTAACTTGAAAATTTAAAAAGTCCAGGGGTCTCACAGTAAACCAAAAATTCCCACTGAACTAGAGATCAGATGAGAAAAAGTCGAAAATGAAAGTTGTATAGTTTTTCAAGCTCTACATCTTTGCTTTAAGGCTCAAATTCAAAAAAACTCAAAGTTGTCAACTTTACAAGTTGAATTTTGTGCAAGGTAAAATTTAAATCACCCCTGTCCTTACCAGACAAGATTTTGATCAAATTTTTGATATGTTTGCAAATATTCATGAAATGTCATGATGACAGTAATTTTACAAATAAACCCTCAAGTAAACATGAAAGTTACTTCTATTCCTCAACTTTTTGCACAAAAGACCCTATAACTTATACTTATTTACACATAGGCCCTTATCCTTACTTAAGGGCTTATTTTTTTCCTTATGGTCACATCAATTTAACACTTAATATTATATTTCCTCTAAATTTCAAAGCTACCTTCCAAAACACACACCTTCCTCTTAAAGACCTATATTGCATGGAAATTTACAAATACACCCCTAGCCCTTATTACTACCCTTAACAACCATGTCTATTTCACCCAAAGCTTAGTATTTATATCTCTTATTACCTGGATGTCACAGCCTTCCCCCCTAAAAAGAATCTCGTCCCGAGATTCGGAAGCGGAAGAAGATTGAATGATCAGATTTGGGAATTGGTTGAGAGAAAGGTTGGGAAATTCTGCTGAAGATAAGATTCTGTTTCCTAGGTTGCTTCCTCTTCGGTATGGTGATTCCATAAGATCTTATACATTTTGATCCTTTTCCTTCTAGTGACTCTTTCTTTGGTATCTAAGATTTGGATAGGTTGTTCAACATAGGATAGATCGGGTTCAATCTCAATAGCTGGGGTTTCAATAATCTCCGTAGGTGCCTTAATGCTCTTTTTGAGTTGGGAGATATGAAAAACATCGTGGATAGCAGCCATTTGAGATGGAAGGCGAAGTTTGTAGGCCACTGGGCCACAAACTTGAAGAATCTCAAAGGGTCCGATATATCGGGGGGCTAGTTTTCCTTTTATGCCAAAACGTTGAACACCTTTGATAGGAGATACTCGGAGATATACAAAATCTCCTACTTGAAACTGCAAAGGTTTCCTTCTTCGATCTGCATAACTCTTTTGTCTGGACTGAGCTGTTTTAAGATTGGCTTGGATAATTCTGACCTTATCCTCGGCTTCGACGACTAGATCTGGTCCGAAAATCTTGCGCTCACCAGTCTCAGACCAACTCAAAGGAGTTCGGCATCTGCGATCGTATAATGCTTCAAATGGGGACATCTGAAGACTGGATTGGTAACTGTTGTTATAAGAGAATTCGGCCAAAGCAAGACATTTGTCCCAACTCTTACCATAGTGAATGATACAAGCTCGGAGCATGTCTTCAAGAATTTGGTTAACCCGCTCAGTTTGTCCATCCGTCTGAGGATGATATGCCGAGCTTCGGATCAATTTGGTTCCAAGGGCGGACTGCAATTGCTCCCAGAAGCGTGCAATGAACGGTGCTCCTCGATCAGAAATGATGGTCTTGGGAACACCGTGTAACCGAACAATTTGCTCAAGATAGACTTCGGCATATCTCTTAGAGGAGTAAGTGGTATGTACAGGAAGAAAATGAGCGGTTTTCGTAAGTCTATCAATGATTACCCATATGGAGTCATGCTTTCGAGAGGTATTGGGAAGACCGACAATGAAATCCATGCTAATGTCTTCCCATTTCCATGATGGAATGGGTAATGGTTGAAGCGTGCCGGATGCCTTAAGATGACTAGCTTTGATCCTCTGACATGTATCACACTCAGATACATACTTAGCAATTTCTCTTTTCATCCTGGTCCACCAAAAATGTTGTCGTAGATCTTGATACATTTTGGTGCTACCGGGATGAATAGAGAATTTGGATAGATGAGCTTCATCAAGGATTTGCTTTCGAAGTTGATGATCCTTTGGTACAACAAGGCGTTTGTTGAACCACAAGACTCCTTGGGGATCAGTATGGAAACACTTGTATTTAGCTTCTCCTTGAGATAATTTTGATTTGATAATTCTGATACCCTCATTATGGAGCTGTGACATGATGATCTTGTCTCGAAGGATATTCTCCATGGATAAAAGATTTAGACTGCCTTGAGAAATGATTTCTAGATTGAGTTTTCTCATCTGATTACAGAGGGTATCACTGATAGTGGCCATAGATAAGCAGTGACAATGTGCCTTGCGGCTAAGTGCATCCGCAACCACATTGGCTTTGCCGGGATGGTAATATACTTCAAGGTCATAATCTTTGATTAATTCTAGCCATCGTCTTTGCCTCATGTTCAAATGCGCTTGAGTAAATATATATTTGAGGCTCTTATGGTCAGTGTAAATGTTACACTTAGCACCCATAAGATGATGTCTCCAGATTTTAAGAGCGTGAACAACTGCTGCTAATTCCAGATCATGAATTGGATAGTTTTGCTCATGGTTCCGGAGTGCTCTGGATGCATAAGCAATGACTCGGTCGTTTTGCATTAGAACACAACCAAGACCAGTTCCAGAAGCATCACAATAGACATCAAAAGGTTGGGTATTATCTGGCTGAGCTAAAACAGGAGCAGTTGTTAGAAGCTTCCTCAAGGTATGGAATGCTTCATTACACTTATCGTCCCACTGATATTTAGCTTATTTCTTAAGTAGCTCAGTCATAGGCTTGGCTATCTTGGAGAAATCGGGGACGAATCGGCGATAATATCCTGCCAAGCCAAGGAAACTTCGAATTTGATGGACTGAAGTTGGAGGCTTCCAATCCATAACTTCCTGGACTTTAGTTGGATCAACCGATATGCCTTCACTAGAGATAGTGTGTCCTAGAAATTTTACACTATCCAGCCAAAATTCACACTTTGAGAATTTGGCGTAAAGGCGATGATCACGTAATCGTTGAAGAACGATATGCAAATGATTGGCATGGTCCTCATTATTCTTAGAATATATTAGAATATTGTCGATGAAGACCACGACAAATTTATCAAGTTCCGGCATAAAAACTGAATTCATAAGATACATGAAATATGCCGGGGCGTTAGTAAGCCCAAAGGACATAACCAGATATTCATATAACCCATATCTGGTCGAGAAAGCCATCTTTGGAATGTCACAAGGCTTAATCTTGATCTGATGATAGCCAGAGCGTAAGTCAATTTTTGAGAAGACCTTAGCTCCAGCTAATTGATCAAACAAGATATCAATGCGGGGAAGTGGGTACTTATTTTTGATAGTGACCGCATTGAGTGGACGATAATCAACACATAGCCTTAGGCTATTGTCCTTCTTCTTGACGAAGAGAGCGGGACAACCCCAAGGCGAAGCACTTGGGCGTATGAAACCTTTATCAAGAAGATCTTGAAGTTGGATTTTAAGCTCGGCCAATTCGTTTGGGGGCATACGATATGGCCTCTTTGAAATAGGAGCGGTGCCCGGTTGGAGTTCAATAATGAACTCAATGTCTCTGTCCGGTGGCATCCCAGGCAAGTCGTCTGGAAAGACATCGGGGTACTCACAGACTATAGGAATATCTTTTACCTTAAGGTCTGTGACAGCATAAGTGCAAGGATACAGATATTCCTGCTTGGGCAGATAGAGGGTAATGGCTCCATAATATGGTGAATCAATTTCAATAACTCGGGAAGAAATGTCCAGCAGTACTCTATGTTCAGTCATCCAATTCGTCCCGAGTATAATGTCAATACCCTCTAGGTTTAGCAATACCAAATCAGTTTTAATCACTTGGCTGCCTAACTGAATTGGTACACTCCTAATCATTTGATCAGAAGCGATCTCGCCTCCAGGGGTAGAAATCATATATGAACCCTGGGTGGAACAAGGATCAAGTCCTATTCGGGCACCACAGTTGTTACTAATAAAACTATGAGTTGCTCCTGAATCAAATAATGTAACAACTGGCTGGTGATGGATAGAGAACGTACCCGACATGACAGGGGCTCCGTCCGGAAGTTCCGCAAGGGTGGTGAAGTTAATTTGCCCCTGCCGGACTTGCATCAGCGGCCTTTTACCCTTGTTCTGATTACCTTGGTTAGAGCTTTGCCCTTGGTTAGGTTTCTTAGGCTGTGGACAATCCCTGATGAAATGATCTGCACTCTCGCAATTGAAACAGCGATAGTTGCTGCCTTTTGGTGGAGCTTGTCGCACATTTGGCCTGGGGCCAAATTGTTGTTTTTGCTGTGGAGGTGCAGGAGGTCTATATCTTCCTTGTTGTTGGGGCGGCCCAAAAACCAATCGACCAAACGGGGCATTCCTCTATGGTGCTCTTATTTGGGTGTTAGGAACAACCCGATATCTTGGTGACTGAGCACTCGAGGGTCCCGTAGGGGTCTTTCTTTTCTTGTCAGCACGATGTGCTATGATACAATCCTCCTGGGTTATGGCCATATTGACCAGCTCGCTAAAATTATTGGCCCTAACAAGATTCAGGCGCTCCTTGAGCTTGGTATTAAGGCCACGACGGAAACGATCTTGTTTCTTGGCATCATTGTCTACATGATGACCGGCATATTGGCACAGATGATTAAATGTCTGTGCATACTGCAATACCGTATTGGAACCCTGAGTAAGTGCCAAGAACTCATTCAACTTCCATTCCAGTAATCCTTCGGGAATATAATGTGCTCTGAAGGCAGTCCGAAACTCATCCCAGGAGATGATATGTCCCGCGGGCTGCATACCGTAAAAATTATCCCACCATATACGAGCAGCACCGCGTAGTTGCTGGGCAGCAAAAGAAGCTTTACTTGCGTCCGCACAAGGTATAGTCAAGAGGGCGAACTTTGATTCAATGATATGAAGCCAGGCATCCGCGTCCAAAGGTTCTTCAGCCTTACTGAAGAACGGGGGTTGAATGCTAAGGAAGTCCTGATAGCTGGCCGCTGGAGGGGGAAGGTCGTCATGACCTCCTCGGAACTGTTGACGTTGCTGGTTCTGTTGTGCTTGTACCAGCAGATTAAGAAGCTCCGTTTGCCGTGCCATCACCTCGGCTAGGTTGGGAGGTGGCGGGGGCAGCTGTTGAGAACCACTAGCTCGTTCTGCCCGGAAGCCTTCCGGGGTTCCACGCGTGGCTCCCACCATCTGAAATAAAGGAGACGTCCGTTATTAATCACATGACCTTACTCCCAATTTCAGAAAGTACAACATTCGTATAAACCATGCACACATTCCATTCAATTATCTCATTTCGGAACATCAAGATAAAGATCAAGGAGATAAGACATGAAGCTTATATTACAACGTGGATGTTGATAGTTTCTCGCATTACACAACCATAAGATCCATACACCGGCCATCTATGTTACATCAAATGGCACAAGGTCTAAGCAAACTACCCATTAACTAAAGCATCTCACTCCTCACAGATTACAACTAGAAGGAAGTCGACGATTCAACAACTAGAAATCGTCGAAGTTGCCTACAGAAGACTGACTGCCGGATGAGGAATGGTGGGGGCTAAGAACAGGGTCCCCATGCTCAGAATCAAGTTCTGAGACTCCTTCAATCTCCTCCGGATCTTCTTCTTCGGCTTCAGGTACTGCAGGTGCGACAGGAGGTATCGGTGGCTGCTGCAGTTCTTCAAGTTGAGCCTGAGTATCATCAGCCGCAAGGATCAGATCATGAATTTGTTCCTGAAGGAACTCTATGATGGTGTTACGCTGAGTAATTATGTGATCATTCTCATTGATCTGATCTTCTCGGTGAAGGATGGTTTCATCCCGTGCTGCGATAATCTCATCCTTCTGAGTCACTAAAGCTCGAAGCTGATCTACTTGAGTATTTTGTCTATCAGCCTCTCTGTAGTGACTTCGGGCGACATAGATCACCCGACCCAATTCACGACGTAGAAGCAGATGATAGTGGTATTGTACATTCATAAACCGCATCATTCCCTGGAGTGCTTCCTCCGGTGGACCATTCAATCTATGACTCTCAGGGACGATTCTGAGATTCCATTCTGGCTCATCGGGGCTTGTCGTTGAAAATAACCCGATGGGCTTTCCTGCAACATCTTTCGGGTGCTGACTGCAAAAACGATAGATTGCTTCTAATGCCGCTCCTTCAATAGTATCCACGATTCGATAACCCGTCACATTAATTTCAATGGGCGGCCATTGCGAGCGAAAAAGATGCTGTGGAATGGTCATTCTGACTTGAGCTCTGTGAACTCCATCTTCCAAATACTCAACAGCATCATATTGGGGAGGTTCCGTATAGTGGAAAGACTGTAAGGATTCCCAGAGTAAACGAGGAAAACCTTCCCAGTGAAGGGCATTGGTATGAAGATGCCCTTCCGGATCCCAAAAGACATTAGGAGGAGCTGCCATCTGCAATCAAGAATGCAAATGGTGAGATGGGCTTACCTCGTTAGAAAGTCACAAGGTAAATGGAAGAAACGATTGGTGCTAACAACCGCAAGATCTATAACCTGGATATAAACTTAAGATTTTTGACCAACACTACCACAAGAACCCCATTAACCCATATAAAAGGTAAACAACATACTACTCATCCTTATCCAACTGAAACATACAGTGCATTCTTTTATTTGTCAAGGAATTATGCATGCACGTACTATTTGTCCTCTCAACCAAAAACAACTGCCGAATATCTTCGGACTTACGTAATTAGTTTCGGTGGCATAATACATACGTCTCTCCCTAATAACTAGCTGATAAATCCTACTCGTCCTAGCCTCTTAATCGTGGTTAGTATACCTGCAAAAGATCACAATATATATATCCAATGAACCTTTCATGCCAGCATGTCATGAAAGCGTCCCCAATCATTACTGTTTACTATAGAAACAGCATCTGTACCATTACCGCCGTACAGACAACGTTAACATACGTTGTCAAAACCACGTATTCACGGGGGGTACCGCAAAATGCGGGGGTATGAACAGCGATCGCCATACCCTGCGCCGAACCTTATACTCCCAATGTAGTCAACCAAAGTTGGTACATTGGCAGCATCTCAAGTAGGCCACTGCTTGAGAAACAGCGTTCGGTTCGCATCACCGACAGGAAGGCCAAGCTCCCTCAGTTGGCTGAGGATCCTTACCTTCTTACCTCACCATCGAAGATGTCGTTACAGAAAGTAACATTGGGTTGTGCATGAATTTAAGTTTTAATGGCAAAGTAATGCTGGGAGTTAGAGTTATATACATATATAGTATAGCCACCTCTATTTTCCCTTAAACATCACCCTAGGGCTTTACGCACAAAACACAGCCTTAACGAATCCAACGTATTTTTACAACATACTTTGTTGACCTAATTTTATACCGAAAGTATTTTTAAGACACTTTACATCTCCAGTGTACACTTGTTAGCTCTGATACCAGCTGTGGCAGAACCAACTTGAATTACACCGGCTCAAGCATGTGAGTCCACTTCTGCGGGCTCCGACGTGCTTCAAACGGTATAATCCCTTGGCCTATCGGGTAACGTCCCAATAAACCACCGAATGCAGGATCAAACAAGGTACCCCGCACGAAGACGAGTCCAGAGATACAAAGGCCGTCACATTTTACATCACAGGCAGATATATTACATGAGTATTTAAAAGTAACATAACCTTCCCAACCGGGAAGTTATTACAGAACAGCCATAAGTTTTAGGTTAAGCAGCGGAGTTTAAAGTACGGTATGGTACACGTCGTCAGTGTAGATGTCATGCTCGCCCTTGCATGACATCACTCGGAAGAGTCTGCGTTGGCCGGGGACGGGTCCCACTCCATGGACCAACCATCAGGCAGAGGATAGGGCCACGGTACAGGCAGAGCTGAGTCATCAGGAGGATTACCTGAACAAAAGTTACAAGGCAAGACTGAGTATTCTAATACTCAGCAAGGCTTACCCGATTATGGTATATTTAGCCATGTAACTAGACTTATGAAGGCTTATAATGGTTCTGGGTTTAGTTTCAGCTGAAAAGCAACAAAGAGTAGATCCTTAATTTCAACTTTTAGCCTTCAGATTCTAGGTGATTATCCATTCTAGGTAAGCACCTATAACTAAGCAAGCATGGTATAATCTTTGATCAATCATCATTTTGATAACAAAAAGATTGCTCTTGTTACTCAATGTGGTAAAGGGATCAAGCAGTCTCAACCATCGTGAGAAGCGGACGATTCTGAATCGAATTCAACCTTGCAAGGTAAACCTAACTCACACGCTTGGAACACCAAAGGGTCGTTCCGAAGCAACCGTTTGCCTTTCATTCCGACTCGTGGATCAGAGCCACCACAAGCGACTGCAGGACCATACGCACTTCCAAAGTGCAGGACGTACGTCTGTAGCGCGACTACAAAACCCGTACTCCTGGTTGCCCTTGCAACACGTATTCCCACACGTCGAACTTAAGTAACTAGAAGAAGCAAGATGAGTGGTGGGAGGTATGTCCACTCCTCGGGCCGATTGGTTACTAGGCTTACCGCTTACCATATTTCACGGCATGTGGTTAGTACTTTCAAACGCTTAACCACCGCTACCACACATTTTGACCTTAAAACTTTTATCAAAACAGACAGGGTAATCTCCAGGTCATGATACAGCACATGACCCTATCCATCATCCTTATAATGATAACAGGAATGTAAACATTACAACTCCTATATCGCGCGAGTGACAGGAAATCACCCGACTTCTACCAGCCCTATTAGCATAGCAGCTAGTCGGACTCAAGCGCTAATATTCAATACATTGGTTCCTAGGGAAATGCAACTAGGGTTTCAAGCAATTCCTAAGAACTTAATGCATAGAATTACACAAATAGATATAGATTACAGTGTAATTAAAATAATGGGTTATGTCCGGGGCTTGCCTTCTGGTGTAGGGTTGGGGGCAGTAGGATCAAGGTTTTCCGAACTTTGGTTCGGAGCTTCAGTTAGACCTTCGACGGTGTCCCTGGGGTCTTCGGAAACTTCTACGGCTTGATCCGAGATTAGCTCGTAGTCACCGTCGGCGAGGGTAAATGGTTCTACATGACATGCAAAAATATAAAATTAAGGAATGTACACTCTTTCATTTACTTCACATCAAAATTGCACTTTAAAAGGTTAACACTTAAGAATTGCCAAAACAAAGAAAACTTTAGCCTAAACTCATAATAAGGTTGCTAACTAAATAGCTAACATACATAAAATACCATGATTTCATAATCCAGGAGGGGGTTATGACTGCAGTATTGAGTGCAGTATTGAATAGTTTTGGACTAGCACTCATATTTAGGTCATGACTGCAGTATTGAATTTTATTGGAAGAGGAACTAAAATATTTGAATTTGAGTACCAATTTCAAGTTTAAGTTCAAACCTTGGACAAAAAGAATCATAAAGTCTTGAAAATTTAATTATAAACTGGTTATCAACATATTAGATCATGGTAAAAAGATCTAGTTAAAATAAGCCTAAAGAATACACTTAATTAAATTCATAGCATTTCAAATTTGAAATGCCCAAGTTTAAAAGAACTTAGACTATAAAATACTGCTGGGTTTGAAACTTTTACCTAAGCTCACACATGAACTATGGAAGCTACATACCAAAAATTACAAGCAACAAAGCAATGATGTGAAAGTTAGGCATCCTTTCCCTTTTTTCCTTGAATTTAAAATAGATCCAAAAATATTTAGTTTCATACCAAACTTTATTAACAAAAGCTGTAGGGTTTGAAATCTAGTTTCCAGAAAAATTGATTTGACATTTTTTGGAATTTCCTACGAATTTCTACGGATTCTACAAGCTATCAGCATGGCTCACATAAAATGATAGAAACCTTTACACCGGGGTCCCTAACAGCACTATTCCTACAAGTCTAAACCTTTGCAGATAGCCCCTCAAGCTTCTTTCTCTTCTAACCCGCAGTCCTCCCTGGGTCAAGGCAGAGGCCGCGGGGGTTGACCGGCTTACCCCGGCGACGGCGATCGCCGGCGGTGAGAACAGAGGGGCGGGGGAGCATCAAGGGCTTCTTGCGCACGTGTGCTAGCTCGGAATCGAGGAGGGATAGCTCGTAGTGGTGGCGCGACAGGAGCTTGCGGCCGGCGGAGAGGTACAATGGTGGGGATGGCACTCCGGTGGTCGGAGAGGGTGGGAAAGTAGTCGATTAGCTTCTGGGCGAGGTGGAGATGCTCGGGATGGGGACAATCGGGGTCGGGGAGAGCTGGAGACTAGAGTCCCACGGTGAGGCCGAGACGGCGGCGGGCGGCGCTCACCGGCGATGGTGTTTCAATTGAAATTGGGCTGCGGCAGCTAGCTGGGGAGTACGAGTGGGGGCTGGAGAAGCGAATTAGAGTGTCTGTGGAGGCAAATGGGGGGCCAGAAGCGGCTGCCTACAGTGACGCCGTGTGTTGCCGGAGTAGGAGACGAAGGCGGCAGTGGGAAGTGGGTCGGGAGCTTAGGAAATGTGAGGGAAAACGGGGAAATGGGATGTAGGGATGCTGGCGGAGCTAGTGCGTGCGAAAGATAAGAGCTCCAGGGCTTGCCCGGGGATTCTCCACGGCGGCGATGCGGTGGCGGCTGACGGGCGCTCGGGCAGCCGTGGCGCGCTCAGAAAAGGACAGCGGGGAGAAGCTACGGCGGCGGCCAGGAGTAGGGTGACGCGTGGGGAATAGAGTAGACCAGAGATGATCGGCGGCGAGGGCAGGGCAGTGGCCAGGGGGAAGGGTCTGCGCCGGCGGCAGAGCAGAAGCAGAGGGAGCAGAGGGTGTGCAGAGGAAGAAGAAGGGAGGGAAAGATCCAAAGGACTAACTTGAAAATTTAAAAAGTCCAGGGGTCTCACAGTAAACCAAAAATTCCCACTGAACTAGAGATCAGATGAGAAAAAGTCAAAAATGAAAGTTGTATAGTTTTTCAAGCTCTACATCTTTGCTTTAAGGCTCAAATTCAAAAAAACTCAAAGTTGGCAACTTTACAAGTTGAATTTTGTGCAAGGTAAAATTTAAATCACCCCTGTCCTTACCAGACAAGATTTTGATCAAATTTTTGATATGTTTGCAAATATTCATGAAATGTCATGATGACAGTAATTTTACAAATAAACCCTCAAGTAAACATGAAAGTTACTTCTATTCCTCAACTTTTTGCACAAAAGACCCTATAACTTATACTTATTTACACATAGGCCCTTATCCTTACTTAAGGGCTTATTTTTTTCCTTATGGTCACATCAATTTAACACTTAATATTATATTTCCTCTAAATTTCAAAGCTACCTTCCAAAACACACACCTTGCTCTTAAAGACCTATATTGCATGGAAATTTACAAATACACCCCTAGCCCTTATTACTACCCTTAACAACCATGTCTATTTCACCCAAAGCTTAGTATTTATATCTCTTATTACCTGGATGTCACAGCCTTCCCCCCTAAAAAGAATCTCGTCCCGAAATTCGGAAGCGGAAGAAGATTGAATGATCAGATTTGGGAATTGGTTGAGAGAAAGGTTGGGAAATTCTGCTGAAGATAAGATTCTGTTTCCCAGGTTGCTTCCTCTTCGGTATGGTGATTCCATAAGATCTTATACATTTTGATCCTTTTCCTTCTAGTGACTCTTTCTTTGGTATCTAAGATTTGGATAGGTTGTTCAACATAGGATAGATCGGGTTCAATCTCAATAGCTGGGGTTTCAATAATCTCCGTAGGTGCCTTAATGCTCTTTTTGAGTTGGGAGATATGAAAAACATCGTGGATAGCAGCCATTTGAGATGGAAGGCGAAGTTTGTAGGCCACTTGGCCACAAACTTGAAGAATCTCAAAGGGTCCGATATATCGGGGGGCTAGTTTTCCTTTTATGCCAAAACGTTGAACACCTTTGATAGGAGATACTCGGAGATATACAAAATCTCCTACTTGAAACTGCAAAGGTTTCCTTCTTTGATCTGCATAACTCTTTTGTCTGGACTGAGCTGTTTTAAGATTGGCTTGGATAATTCTGACCTTATCCTCGGCTTCGACGACTAGATCTGGTCCGAAAATCTTGCGCTCACCGGTCTCAGACCAACTCAAAGGAGTTTGGCATCTGCGACCGTATAATGCTTCAAATGGGGACATCTGAAGACTGGATTGGTAACTGTTGTTATAAGAGAATTCGGCCAAAGCAAGACACGAAATCACTCGACTTCTGCCGGTCCTATTAGCAAAGCATCTACTCGATAAGGACTCAAAAATATTACATAGGTTCCTGGATTTCATGCAACTAGGGTTTCATAGCAACTCCTAGCACTTAATGCACAAGATAAATATATAACAATATAAGTGCATAATTTAAAATACTGGGTTATGCACCGGGGCTTGCCTTCACTGGTGAGGCTGGGGTTAGGGATGTCAGTATCTTCTGAACCTGGGTTCGGGGCTTCAGAAAGACACTTGGTAATGTTTACTTGAGCTTTAGAAATACCCTCGTTGGTGATAGAAGGTTGAGTCCCGATCTTCCGAGAGGTACGATAAACTTGATTGGTGGAGAACTCGACGTTGATGATCCAAGGCTCCGAACGAACAGAACCCCGCAATCACTACACCACTGCTCCATTGGTTATCACCCATGTCACACGAATGACCTCGCCATGAAGGCTTATCCCTGCAAATGCAATCAAGAACACAAGCAAGAACAGGAGATGCAATCAAACAGACTTGATTACGCGGTGGAGTCTCACAAATCGATGAACGGCGACACTGTTCGAGGACAGATTGAATCTAAGCAAAACCCAAACCCTAAAGTGGTGATGGCTACTGAATAAAAGAGAGTTAGGGGCGTGCAAGTCCTCTGGACGCAACCCTAACGGGCTTCAACACAGTACACGGGCCAACGGCCCAAAAGATGGTGACACAGCACCCTGTTAGATTCTGGACGCCCATTTGTGTCGATGATTCCTGTCGACTCAGAAGGAATTTTGAGGTGGTACCAGTGCCATTGGAAGCTCTATGAAATTATGGTTCCAACCATATATAGAACGTCCAAATCCGACTCTGTATGTGGCCAAAGCGTCAGTTTTGGTGAAGTAAGGTTCTGGAATCCGAGTTGGAATCGAAGTCGAGTTGGACATGGACTCCTCCTTGGTGTGGACGTCCTAGCTCCTCCTCCTTGAGTCCTTGGCATTCTCCAAGTCCTTGCTGGTCCTCTCCATTGTTCCTAATCAATAACACATGCATGGAATCAAGCGTAAGTTCTGAAAAACAATTGACAAGGTTAGAACGTATCTGGAGATCCAACTGTCGCGCACGTGCTCTAGTGATCAGTCCTTGCATTGTATGCAAAGGAGAGATGTCCTCATCATCCTCCCCCTCTTGAATTGGAGTCTTCCTCGACTCAAGCTCATCTTCCTCACCCAAGTATGGCTTCAAATCTGAAATGTTAAATGTGGGACTAACCCCAAAGTCGGGGGGAACTCAAGTTTATATGCATTATCATTTATCTTCTCAAGAACCTTGAAAGGTCCAGCGGCACGTGGCATGAGCTTGAACTTTCACAAATCCAGAAACCTATCTTTTCACAAATGAACCCACACCAAATCACCGGGTTCCAATTTTACCTCCTTCCTTCCTTTACTGGCAGCAATTCGATACTTTTCATTCATTTTTTCAATTTGCAACTTAGTAGTTTCATGCAACTTAAGAATAAATTTAGAGCGTTGTGTAGCATCTAAGTTCACAATTTCAGAAGGTGGTAACGGTAGCAAATCAATTGGAGCACGAGGATTGAAACCATATACTATCATAAATGGACTTAACTTGGTTGTGGAGTGAATAGATCTGTTATAGGTAAACTCAATATGTGGCAAACACTCCTCCCACAACCTCAAATTATCTTTCAAAACAGCCTGCAACATAGTAGACAAGGTACGATTAACTACCTCCGTTTGCCCATCAGTTTGTGGATGACAAGTAGTAGAAAACAGCAAGTTTGTTCCCAATTTATACCATAAAGTTCTCCAAAAATGGCTCAAAAACTTAGCATCCCTATCAGAAACAATAGTATTTGGTACACCATGCAAACGCACAACCTCATTAAAGAACAAATCAGCAACATGTGAAGTATTGTCGGTCTTGTGATAGGGTATAAAATGTGCCATTTTTGAGAAACGATCAACAACCACAAAAACACTATCCCTCCCCCTCTTTGTTCTAGGCAATCCTAAAACAAAGTCCATAGAAATATCCTCCCAAGGTGCACGAGGAACAGGAAGAGGCATATAAAGACTATGTGGATTAAGTCGAGACTTAGCTTTGTTGCATGTGGAGGAACGCGAGACGTAGCGTTCCACATCACGCCGCATCCGTGGCCAAAAGAAGTGAGCGGCAAGCACATCCTCCGTCTTTTTAACACCAAAATGTCCCATCAAACCACCGCCAGGCGCCTCCTGCAATAGCAAAAGATGAACGGAGCTAGCTGGAACACACAGCTTGTTAGCATGGTAGAGAAGGCCTTCACGCAGCAGAAATTTTTGCCACGTTCTTCCCTCTCTACAATTTGCAAAAGCATCTTTGAACTCCAAATCAGTAGCATATAATCCCTTTATGGTCTCTAAGCCAAAGATTTTATGAGAAAGTTGGGACAGCATGGTATAACGTCTAGATAAAGCATCGGCAATCACATTGTCTTTCCCTTTCTTATGTTTAATGATGTAAGGAAATGACTCTATGAACTCAATCCATTTAGCATGACGTTTGTTTAGATTAGCTTGCCCTTTAAGGTACTTCAAAGATTCATGATCCGAATGTTTGACAAATTCTTTAGACCACAGATAATGCTGCCAAGTTTGTAAAACTCGCACTAAAGCATAAAGTTCTTTGTCATATGTAGAATAATTCAGCGAAGGACCATGCAATTTTTCACTAAAGAAAGCAACAGGTTTACCTCCTTGTATGAGCACTCCTCCAATGCCAATCCCACTTGCATCACACTCAAGCTCGAAGGTCTTCTCAAAATCAGAAAGTTGCAGCAATGGTGCTTGTGTGAGCTTCGATTTGAGAGCCTCAAAAGCTTGTTGTTGTGCTGGTCCCCATTGAAACGGCACTCCGTTCTTTATCAACCCGTGGAGAGGTGCTGCAATGGTGCTGAAATCACGCACAAAATGCCGGTAAAAACCTGCAAGACCAAGAAAACTTCGAACCTGCGTGACTGTAGTCGGAAGTGGCCAGCTTGTGATGGCAACAATCTTTGCCTCGTCCACCTCAATGCCCTGTGATGTAACAACATAACCAAGAAAAGACATACGATCGGTGCAAAAGGTGCACTTCTCAAGGTTACCAAATAAACGTGCATCACGCAAGACATTAAAAACAACACACAAATGTTCAAGATGTGCCTCATATGACTTGCTGTAAACAAGGATATCATCAAAATAAACCACCACAAATTTGCCAATGAAAGCACGTAAAACCTTGTTCATCAATCTCATGAAAGTGCTGGGCGCATT
Organism: Panicum hallii; assembly: GCF_002211085.1. Lineage (NCBI taxonomy): Eukaryota > Viridiplantae > Streptophyta > Magnoliopsida > Poales > Poaceae > Panicum > Panicum hallii. Next base: position 39,804,539 of record NC_038045.1, on the reverse strand, counting down.
AGTTAAACCAAAAGGCATGACTAACCATTCATAAAGACCGAACTTGGTTTTAATGGCAGTTTTCCATTCATCCCCTAAAGCCATACGAATCTGATGATATCCACTACGTAAATCAATCTTGGAGAAAACAACAGAACCACTCAACTCATCAAGCATGTCATCCAAACGAGGAATAGGATAGCGATATCGAATGGTAATGTTATTGATGGCTCGACAATCAACACACATGCGCCAAGTGCCATCTTTCTTAGGAACCAAAAGAACAAGAACAGAACAAGGACTAAGGCTCTCACGAATGTACCCGTGGTCCAGAAGGGCCTGGACTTGCCGCTGAATTTCCTTAGTCTCGTCGGGGTTGGTCCTGTAGGCGGCACGGTTTGGCAAGCTCGCCCCTGGAATCAAATCAATCTTGTGCTCAATGCCTCACACAGGTGGTAATCCGGGGGGTATCTCCGATGGAAAGACATCCATATACTCCTGCAAAAGGTTAGCAACAGCAGGTGGCAAAGCAATGGACGCGACCTCAATGGAATATAAAGCATGTTTGCACACTAAAGCATAGCAAGGTCCAGTAGAGGCAGATAACTCATCAAGATCGGATTTAGTTGCCAACAAAACAGGGTTGTTTAACTTAATAGGCTGCTGATTTTCCGAATTGAAAACACCCTTTTGTTTAGCATTATTCTTTTTCTTAGTCTCAAATTGCACAATTTCAGTGGGAGTCATTGGCAGCAATACAATTTTCTTGCCCTTATGCATGAGAGTATACTTATTAGATCTACCATAGTGAATAGCATCAGTATCAAACTCCCAAGAATGTCCCAACAAAAGAGAGCAAGCATCCATAGGCACCACATCAAAATCAGCAAAGTCATGGTAAGACCCAATTGAAAAATGTATCCTTGCTGTTTTTGTTACCTTTACCTTACCATTGTTGTTGAACCATTTAATGTGATAAGGATGTGGATGCTCCCGCGTGGTCAAGCCAAGCTTCTTGACCACCTCAACATTCACCAAATTGTTGCAGCTACCTCCGTCAATGATTGTATGCACACGGCAGTTCTTGACGACAAGAAACATGTTGAAAAGGTTGTGACGTTGGCGTTGGTCATCCTCTCCCACCGTGGCGCTCAAAGCTCGGTGCACAATTAAGGTCCTGTAGTTGTTGGTCGCAGATGTACCAAGAACCTCCTCAGCACCATCATCGGAACCTGAAATGTTAGCTGCAATAATATGTTCATCTTCAATATCAGAAGCACTAGCATACCCACCGTCGGCAGTAGCAATGATGGTCCGTTTGCTAGGGCAATCACGCTGTAGATGGCCAAATCCCTGGCAGCGGTGGCACTTGATGTCGGATGTGCGACCAGTGGAAGTGTGAGTCTTTGCTGCAACACCAGGAGGCGTCTGGGACTTGCTGCTATCTTGTCCCCTGGAAGTGGAAGGTGCGGTGCCGCGTACAACACCGGTGGAGGGAGGTGTGGCCGCAGAGGATGCCGCTTTGGCTGGCCCTGGAAACTGCCGTGGCGTGAAGGTGTTGTTCCACCGCTGCTGTTGGTGACCCTGCAGTTATTTTTCTGCCAACATTGCAAGTTGAAACAAACGTTGTATAGAATGATATTCCTTATAATCAACTATGTCCTGGATCTCACGCCACAAGCCCCCATAAAACCTAACAATCTTGTCTTCTGATCCTCAACTACCCCACAACGAAGCATACCCTTCTGCAACTCTTGGTAGTACTCTTGGATAGACATGTTACCCTGATCAAAGCGTTGTAATTTCTTATGAAGATCACATCTATATGATAGAGGAACAAACCTAGCGTGCATCTCTTCTTTTAACGCAGTCCATGTCTGTGGGGCATTACGTGCAGTGACAAGTTCATTCCACCAAATGATAGCGAAATCTTTAAACTCACTAGTGGCTTGTCTAACTCTATGACTCTCTGGAACTAGATGGGAACTAAATTTCTGTTCTACCGTCATCTCCCAATCCAAGTAAGTCTCAGCATCATAAGATCCATAAAATGGTGGAATAGAAAACTTAATCTTAGCATAAGGATCATTATCTTGCTCAGGAGCATGAGGACGATGTCTACCATTACCTCCCATACCTTGACGATTACGCAGAAGGCGATGGCGCTGCTGTGCATCAACCTCATCATCGTCGATCTCATCCTCTGTGTTGTTGTGGGCAAGGCCGCCGGCAGTAGGGACGATGGGGGGTGGATCATGGTGTGGAAAACGAGCCTCCACGGCGTCCAGCCGTGCGGCAAGACCATCAACACTTGTATGAATCCTCTGAAAGGTGGTTGTTGTAGTGGTCTGGTACTTGTTGAAAGCATCAGTCATCATGCGCATCATGTCTTTTAGTTCCATATGTGACACGCACTCAGTATCATCCGGAAGTGTAGAAGGAGAGGTCTCATCCATCGGCACCTTTCCTGTCATAGTTAGAACAAAACAGAAACGAAGGCAAAAGGTTGTGAACCCTACGACTACACTCTCTAACGTGGAAGTGGAAAAACAAGTAGTAAGATGCGTCTTACCCCGCTCTTACCAGTGTCCTACCAGCACTGCAGGTGGCAAACGGTGACCGGTATGACAACACGAAGAGAGTGGGTGTGATTGCACAGGGTACCTGTTCTGCTCAGGAGAAGGTGGAGCTTGGGAAGGCTCAAGTGCAGTATATGTATGTGGCACACAAGTTAGTAACAGATAGCAATGCTGAATAAGTGTCCAAAGAACCTGACCTAGTTGCTGGTCTAAAAATATATTAGAACAGTTATGGCAGCACACAAGGAACAAGGATCAAAGATGATGAGCCACAAAGATAGTACCAGCAGGTATCCAACAATGCACATAGAAAACAGCAAATTCCCCCTGTTTTGTCTTTTAGCACTAGTACGAATCAAATTTTTGTTTTTTTACTTTAGCTTTTTAGATATTTTTGCTCAACCAGGGGCACAAGAGAGTGAACAGCACCAAATATCAGCTCAAACGGATAAAAGATATGATCGGTACAATTTTAGGAGCGTTTGGGAAAACTGGTGCTGGAACTTCGTACACCGAATCAAGTGCCTTCCTAATTTTTTTTAATTTTTTTGAGAATGCCGAACCTGGCGTAGTGGGGGAATCATATGTGCAACTTTTAGAGAGCTTTCCGAGAAAAAAAATGCACCTCAATCGGAGTTCCGAGCGAAAAGTTATGCCCGATTTAAGGAGGACTCTCCGAATTAGGGTTTGTGGCGGTGGAAACTGATTCGGATACGAATAGATGGATCAGTGGTGGATAGAAAAGTTTCTGTAGATTGATTTTTTTGTTTGTGGATGGCAGCGGATGGAATAAACAAAACTGAATTAAAACAAATCTAAACCAGCAACCAAACTCAACCTAGGACACGAACTTAGAACTACGGACTCCGAAACTAAATTGTGCAAAAGGCCGAGCGAGGGTTGTAGGTTGGAACAAGTAACAATTTTTTTGGCTTTTTGTGGACTATAGGACGAAAACAAAACAAATCTAAAGGCACACGAGTATACCTCACGGGCAACCTGATAACTGATACCACTTGATAGAAGATTGAGTCCCGATCTTCCGAGAGATACGATAAACTTGATTGGTGGAGAACTCGATGTTGATGATCCAAGGCTCTGAATGAACAGAACCCCGCAATCACTCACCACTGCTCCGTTGGTTATCACCCGTGTCACACAAATGACCTCGCCATGAAGGCTTATCTGGCAAAACCGCCTGAATTATTCCGGCTCAAGTGCGCTAACCATCACTATACTGTCGATATGGTCTCAACGCACTTCAAACGGAATGACCCATTGGTCTGTCGGGTCTCCGCCCGATACAACCACGGTTCAACTAGACCGAAGTAGGTTTACCTCGCACGAAGGCGAGTTTACAATCACAGTATAGCTCATCAACTTTTAACTTACAGATATGCAAATATTATTACAAACCTTGTTCAAAACTTAAAGTAAAACTTATACAACCAGTGTTTAAAACGACAAGCTAAACAGCTTGTCCAGGTTCACAGCGGAAGTAAACAAATAAACACGCGACTACACACGTCGCGAAGGTTGACACCGTACTCAGCCCAAAGCTCGGTGTCACTCAGGAGGGTCACTGCCAGCCGGGGACGGATCCCATTCCACGGACCAGCCATATAGAACAGAAGTTGGCCAGGCGAGATTATCCGTGGGGTTATCGAAGGTTATACCTGAAAAATTTACTAGCAAGACTGAGTATACTAATACTCAGCAAGGCTTACCCGCTTCGTGGTATACTTAGCCAGATAACTAGACTCATGAAGGCATTGCAACGGTTCTGGGTTTATTTTTAGCTGAAAAGCAACTAAGAGTATGATCTATTTTCAAATTTTAGCTTTCAGGTTATAGTTGATTATCCATTCTAGGTAAGCACCTATACTAAACAAGCAAGGTGGAGATTACTTTCATCAAGACAATTTCCCTCAATAGTTACACTTCTTACTCTATGTGGCAGAAGGATTAAGCAGTCTCAATCTCCGCGAGAAACGGACGATTCTGAATCGAATTTCTAAAACCTTGCAAGGGTAAACCTAACTTACACGCTTGGCACATCCAAAAATCGTTCCGAAGCAACCGTTTGCCTTTCATTCCCGGTCGTGGAACAGGGCCACCACAAGCGACTGTAGAACCGTACGCACACCAATTGTGTAGGACATACGTCTGTAGCGCGACTACATGACCGTACTCCCGTCCACTGCGCGGAACGTACTTCCGCACGTCGGTGCGTGAGAAAAACCAAAATACGAGTGGTGGAAGCTATGTCCACTTGCCGGGCCGATTGGTTACTAGGCTTACCGCTTTACCATATTTCGCGGCATGTGGCTAGTACTTTCAAATGCTTAGCCACCACTACCACACACTGCGACCTTAACAACTTTTATCAAAACAGACAGGGTAAACTTCCGGGTCATGATTCCGCACATGACCCTGTCCATTATCCTTATAGTGATTGCAGAATAATAAGCAAGCAACTCCTATATCGCGCGAGTGACAGGAAATCACTCGACTCTACCAGTCCTATTAAGCAGAGCGTCTATGCGATAAGGACTCGGGCACAATACATTGGAGTCCTAGGGTATATGCAACTAGGGTTTCATTTCAATTCCTAGACGTAATGCAAGGTATATAGTATATAAGGGAAATGGTAATAAATTGAAATACTGGGGTATGCATCAGGGCTTGCCTTCTTGAGTGGGATTAAGAGCAGGAGTGTCAGAGACTTCTGAACTTTGGTTTGGGGCTTCAGTTAGATTCTCGGCGATGTCTGTCGGGTCTTCAGAAAACCCTTGGCCTTGTTCCGAGACTAGCTCGTAGTCTCCGTCGTCGAGTGTCGTTGATTCTACATGATATGCAATCACTTAAGTGAGATGGTGTCTGAATTAAAGATTTTATTTCACAATAAAGTTGCAATCCAACAAATTAATACACATGAATTCATGAAACAAGGGGGGTTTAGTCTTGAATTATCATTTATAATTAAGTTATGATTATAGTATTGGATTTACTGAAAACAGGAACTAAGACATTTGAATTTGAATTCAAATATCAAGTTTTAAATTCAAAACTTAGGTAAATAGAATTATAAGGTCTTGAAAATTTAATTATAGACTAATTATCAACACATTAGATTATGACAAAAAGATCTAACTAATTAAGCCTAAGGAACATGCTTAGTTAATTTCAAATCATCTCGAATTTGAATTACCCAAAATCAAAAGAATATAAACTACAAAATAGTATTAAGTTTGAAACTTTTACAAAAGCTCACACATGACCTATAGAAGTTACATACCAAAAATCATAAGAAACAAAGCTAATATGTAGAAGTTATACACAATATACCTTTTAATCTTAAGTTTAAAATAGATTCAAAATTATTTAGTTTCAAACTAAACTTCATTAATAAAAGTTGTAGGGTTTGAAATCTAGTTTCCAACAAAATTAGTTTGGCAATTTTTGGATTTTTCTACAGTTTTCTACAAATTTTACAAGGTGGCAGCATTATTCACATGAAATAACAAACCACTTAGGGGGGGGGGGTCCTCAGTATTTTGCGCCTAGGTCCCTAGAACACTAATTACACTTGCACATATGCCCCTGCCAGGCCCCAACGGTGGCCGGCCGATCGGCTCCGGCATGTTCCCACCGGCGGCGAGGTCGCCGTCAGGGAGGGGCCGGCTTGGCACGACTAACAGGGTGTGGGGAGTCGGTTGGAGGGGGTGGGGCTCAACGGGCAGGGGTGGAGCACTGCCGGTGGCGAGGAGGGGCGGTGGCCGTGGCGGCGCGTCGCCGTTCCCGGCGAAGGGCCGGCAAACATGGGGAAATAAAGCGCGCAAGAGCACCAGGGGGAGATGAGGATACGATTCCCGTACTTTAATTGGCCGAAGAAGCGGTGGAAGTAGGTCGTCGACGGTGAGATCGAGCTCGGGCGGCTCCGGTGAGAGGTGGCACGGGGTGGGGGCGATTCCGGCGAAGGAGGGCCGGGAGCTGGACTGGATCAGGTCGGGGAGTTAGGGGAGAAGGTGGGGAAGCGGTGGGCCGTGGGGATTTGGACGGGGTGGCGCGGTCGAGGTGAATACCGGCGAGGAAATGTGGCGGCGGGCTCGGTGTCGCGAGGAGGAAGAAGACGAGAACAGGCGAGGGGAAGGGGTTTGGGTCGGTTTTATAGCAGCACATTACTTCATAGAAGAGAGGGAGAGGAGGAGTGGTCACGGGATCAGGCTCAAGACGCCGGGCGGCACCGGCGGTTCCCTCGGATGCGTGGCAGCTACTCGGCTCCGGTGGCCCTATGTGGCAAGGTGAGGGGAGGACAGGGGAGGCAGCACGGGCGGTGGGAAGAGGGGTGGGGCGACGCGTGGAAGGGCGGCGCAGAGCTGCAGGGCGGTGCACATGGCTGGGCAGTGGCGGCGGCGTGCGGCAGAGGAGAAGCAGAGGAGGGGGAGAGAGGTAGACGAAAGAGGACCCAAACGCAATTTTAGAGAAAAGCAGGGACCCTACTGTAAAGCATAAATAACTTTCACACCAGTGCTCGAATGGAGATGGACCCAAAAGCAAAAGTGTATAGTTTTTCAAAATGTACAACTTTGCATTAAGGTTCATCCACACAAGAGCTAAGGAGTTGGAGTTAAAATAAAATTTAGCCAAGATTCTAAACTTTATACAAACCCTATTTAAAAACTACACCACAAATATATCCAAAGGGTAGTTTCACCTACTTTTGCGATTTAAACACAAGTTTTTGACTTTTGCAAAATAACCCTCATACATTTGAATTCTACCCTCCATGTTCACCCATTTAGCACAAAAGGACCTTAATTAAAATGTAATTATATAAGTAACCCTTTTCCCTTAGTACTTAAATTCTTAAACACACTTTTACCACACTTTGCATATAACATTACACTAAAGTTTAGGGTGTGACCACACTAATTACCTGAGTGTCACAGCTTATCCCTGCAAGCGCAATCAAGAACACAAGCAAGAACAGGAGATGCAATCAAATAGACTTGATTACGCGGTGGAGTCTCACGAACCGATGAACGGCGACACTGTTCGAGGACAGATTGAATCTAAGCAAAACCCAAACCCTAAAGTGGCGATGGCTACTGAATAAAAGGGAGTTAGGGGCGTGCAAGTCCCCTGGACGCAACCCTAACGGGCTTCAACACGGTACATGGGCCAACGGCCCAAAAGACGGTGACACAGCACCCTGTCAGATTCTGGACGCCCACTTGTGTCGACGATTCCCGTCGACTCAGAAGGAATTTTGAGGTGGGACTGGTTCCATTGGAAGCACTATGAAATTTTGGTTCCAACCATATATAGAACTTCCAAATCCGACTCCGTATGTGGCCAGGGTGTCAGTTTTGGTGAAATAAGGTTCTGGAATCCGAGTTGGAATCGAAGTCGAGTTGGACATGGACTCCTCCTTGGTGTGGACATCCTAGCTCCTCCTCCTTGAGTCCTTGGCCTTCTCCAAGTTCTTGCTGGTTCTCTCCATTGTTCCTAATCAATAACACATGCATGGAACCAAGCGTAAGTTCTGAAAAATAATTGACAAGGTTAGAACGTACATGGAGATCCAACTGTCGTACACGTGCTCTAGTGATCGGTCCTTGCATTATATGCAAAGGAGAGATGTCCTCATCAGTTGGGTTCCGGGATTAGCTCGTAGTTACCGTCGGTGAGTGTCGTCAAATCTACATGATATGCAATTATTTGAAGCAAATAGTTATTATTTTGATTTCATGATAAAGTTGCAATCCAACAAGAAAACATTTAATTCATCACGTCCAGACTTAACTAATTTGTACAAACAACAAAAAGATTTGAAAAAGGATAAACTTAAGTTGAGTTTCTAGTGTAAAAACTTTATTCCAAATGGCTATTGGTGAAGATTACTACAGAACTGATCGAATCTACTTTACAACATGCTTTTCAGATAGCTTATCCAGCTGATTAGGGTATGCATTGGCTGTGATTTTTCTTTAGCAAAAGTAGTCGATAGAGGTGTATGTCGGTGTTTTACCGGCTGCCCACCGAGGGATATACCCGAGGTGGTAAGTTTAGGTGAGGAGACGCTGAGATCAGGAACTCGAAGGTGCAAGGAACACAAGATTTAGATAGGTTCGGGCCGCGAGGTGCGTAATACCCTACGTCCTGTATGGTGGTTTGTATTGCGTTAGGTGTTGATGTTATGTTTTGAATGGGTCCCTGCACCCCTTATATATTCGGGAGGTCAGGGTTACATGAATCCTAGCCCAATACTAGCTAAGGAATCATACCCGAGTATAACTCGATTAGTTTCCTTCTGTACCGACTAGCTTTATCTCTTACTCATACGAGTAGAGAACAACATAAATAAGAGATAAGACAGGCTTTATCTCCTAATCTCGTTTAAACGACGTTATGTACACAGTCCCGTAGCCCCAGGTCTGACAAGCCCCCGAGCTCTTCGTAGCTGAGTATTGCAGGCTTCTCGAGTACTTTCGAAGTAGTCTTCGGCTTCTTTTGAAGCTCCGCCCTAAAGTTCTTCTTCGAGTACTTTCTTGGCTGCATCGAAGCTATGAGGTGCTCATACCCTGAATTACTTCTCTGGTATGGTGTGCGATTGAAAAATCGCACTCCATATGTAGTAGCCCCCAAGCCTTAGGTTGAATCGGAGAATCAGGCTAAGGGTCACGTTAGTCTTGAATCTTCCTTACTTTTCAAATAAATTCGAAAAAATAAGTAGCTGATGCCACGTACCACGCCAGCCCCCGAGCCTTGAATCCAAATCTCTCAGGCTTGGAAATAAGGATCCAAAAGTCATGGCATGCAGTGAGAAAATGTTCCCATGATAAATAACTGGCGTGATGGTACGAATGATGGAAGTTAGATCCGGAATTCGAAAAACCCCTTTTTTCGGGACAATTAACCATGAAAAAATGATTAATCGAATATTTTATCTAAACAATCCACCAAATGACCCCTCATCTTTCGAATATTCCCTGAAATGACTCTTCGACTTCGAAATAGTAAAACTATATTCGACCGCTGGTTATTTAACCCCGCGGTAACGCCAAGTAAAAATTGTGCTTCCAATCTGCAATCCGCCAAGAACTTTCCAAATCCCCCAAACAGAGCCGCACTCTGCCTTCACCTCCTTGGAGAGCCCCAATCAAACCAAATCTCTCCGCCCCTTTCTTCCACAGCCCCCGAGCAACTCGTGGCGAGCGGATCAAGAAATGGCGCCCAAGAGATCTAACGAGAAGGATGGGAAGAAAAAGGAGGCGAAGCCGCCGTTTGGAGAGTGGACTCACAGTAAGTGTTCCAACAACGATCTCAAAAAACTTGTTTCCGTGGGTTTGTTCCAACACAAGAGTCTTGTCTACTGGCGCCCCTCTTTTCGCGATTCTTTCCCCATGGAAAATGTAGACGAAATCATCGCATTTTACCATTTTGCCGAACGGGGTCTGGCCCTCCCCTCTTGCTCTTTCTTCCGAGGCCTGCTTTATTTCTACGGGCTTGAACTCCATCACCTCAACCCGAATTCCATTTGCCATATTGCCATCTTCATCCATTTCTGCGAAGCTTTCCTCGGAATCGAACCCCATTGGGCTCTTTTCCGCTTCCTTTTCCGGGTAAAGCCACAACCCACAGCCAAAAACCTATCCGTTGTAGGGGGCGCCGGTATCCAGCTTAGACAGCAAGCTGGTGATAGGTACCTTTCCTATAAATTCCCCTCCAACATTCCTGGATGGAAGAACCACTGGTTCTACATCGAAAACCATGCCCCCCAACTTCTTGAAAAATCCAGCAAACCCCCTATTGTGAGGCCAGAGTGGAACACCGAGCTCTCCAGAGCAGACCTGGACCAAGTCGACGAGTTGCTAGCCATCATAGTAGCTCACAAAGAAATAGGAGTGACTGGAGCATCTGTAATATTTTCTTTCTTCAAGCGCCGGATCCAGCCAATCCAACAACGCCACACTTTAGGCTTCGAGTACATAGGCGCTGAAGATCCCTCTCGGATGTGCGTAGAAGAATTGACTAACGACATCGCACTTATCCGGGTCAGGCGAGTGCTGCTAGATGTGGACGCCGTTCCCTACGTCCCGCAGTTGTTTTCTGCGCAAAATCCTCCGAAACCGGTAAGTATTCGACTACTTCTTTTTAGAACAAGTCATGCTGTTCTACCACTGCTAACTGAAAATCTTCTGCAGGGACACACAGAGTTATACCAGAGCTATCCACAGCAACCCGACATCCCTCAACCGGACCACCTTCTCCCCAGCGCTGCAGCCGAAGCGAAGAGGGCTCAAGCAGCCGAGGCTCTGCCCGGCAGCGAGACCACTGAAAGCGGGAGCCCCCTGGCGGAAAGGGAAGCCGAAGGAGAGGCGAGAAGGAGCAACTCCCCCGGGCCATCCGTGGAGTTGACCGAAACTCTGCCTTTGGTCCCGCAGGGTCATCGGGTAGTGCGCAAATGGAAAGCGCATGTAGTCGAGTCCTCTAGGTATGAATTTGCTGCCTTGTTGAATTGTCAAATATCGATATTGTTGCATGCTAACACTATCCTTTTGCAGTCCGTCTGCTTCTTCTCCCGACCCCAAGCGCCAAGAGGTGGGAACGGACCCAGAGACTACTACAACAGGGGCGGTTACCATCGCCGTGGCCGACACCGCGCCGCCGGCTGGTGTGACCCCGCCACCAGCAACGAGTACCGTGGTTGAGACACCACGGACTCTGAGAGTAAAGAAAGCTATCATGAAGAAGTCTTCACTGAAAGTGTAGATCTTTTCTTGCATAATGAACATCCTGTTCTGCTTGACTTGTGTAATAATATAACTAATTCTGCTTCATTAGGTCTGCAAGCGACATGAGGCACAAGCTGAAGCCTGCCGCAGCTACCCCAGCCCCCGAGTCACCAGCCCTAGAGGAGCCCACGCCCAAGGAGCCAGCCCCCGAGGCGGACACAACACTACTCGACCTGCCACCCCCAAGCCCCAGCAAGCCGAAGCCAGAGCTGGTGGTGAAGAACAAGTCGAGGCCACTGAAGCCACTCCTGCAGATGGCACAGGTAAGTATCTGACCACCCACGGCTAGCCGCTTAGACCACAGACATTATGTACTAAATGCATCTTGACTTGCAAGTGCCCAACAACCATCTACTGAAGAAGCCGCAGGGACCTCAAGGAGCCCTGGAGATCTGCTGAAGGCCGGACGCGGATACCAAAACATCATCACCACAGATCTGGTGGATGATCCGATTCTGACGGACAACAACATCCGGTACTTCAAGAAGATCTCCAAAGAGATGTACAATTTTACCCTGGTAAGGCGTGATTACTCTTCTACCAGTATACGTTGTAGAGTTGCTTGTCTTAATCTTCCCCCTTATGCAGGATGTGATCAAGCACTCACAAAAGAAGACTAAAAAATTGAAGGCAGTCATTAGTGGCCACCAGGAGCTCGCTGCAAAAGAAAAACTCATATCCGAAGAGAAGACAAAGAACATTTATCTTCAGAGAGAGCTTGACAAGCTGAAGCTGGAGCGAACGGTAGAGACGTGGCTCCTGAAGAACGATCTGCGCAATCTCAAGAAGGCCAACTCCAAGCTCCAGGAACAACTTAAAGAATAGAAGAAGGCGTACCAAGGCAAGCCCTTTCTTCCCTTGAGTACTTTTACTTAACAATTTGTCTTAAATTCTGAAAATATCTTCACTGCAGAGCTTAGGAAAATCTTAACATATAAAGAAGAGCTACTTACTAACGTGAAGAATATCTTGTATCGCCGCACAGATGACATCGAGACGCTGTAGAAGGTAATCGCCGACACTGAACAACAGTTCACCGATTGACTTCAGCAGATCAAGATGCTGGGCAAGGAGAAGGAGCAGCGGCAAAAGGAGCTGGAGGACCTCAGGGGAGCTACCCAGAAGCTTGTGGACATGGTGGACCCACAAGAAGATGGCAAAGCAGGCGAGCGGCCCTTGCTGGAGCGACTTCTTGGAGCGCCACAGAAGGTTGTCAATTTCCTCACTGAAGCCCCGGTCGCGTGTGTCAGCCACGCTCTTTCCTTTGTAAAATCCTTTTGGCTGGAGGCTCGACTAGAGGCATTTGCGCAGGGTGTGGCTGCGGAGTGCTCTAAAGAACAATTCAATGAGTACCTCCAAGAAGCCCAACCTGTAGCAGAACAGATAGTAAAAAGTGTACTACAGGATTAAGATGTAAAAACAAGTACTCGTTTCCTTGTATATATATTTTTATTTGTTGTCTCCACTTGTATGTGCCTTAACTGAATTGTCATCCAAGTTTAAAGGCTAAGTAGTAGACACTGCACCGGGTGCAGCGACCCTGGAAGTAGTCGTAGTAGCTCCGAGTAGGAACCCATCCAACAAGTTAGACATAACCCCATCGAGCAGGTGTAGCCAGTTAGGAAAGAACGCGAGCATCATCGCGAGATTGCCGTGCTTATGGCAAGAAAATTGAAACTACCCAGAGTGCAACGACTCTGGGCATAGTTGAAATTGCTCCTCATGTGAGCCCATCCAACAAGTTGGGTATAAACCAATCGAACGGATCGAACTTGTTGGGAAAAATGAGATCATCATCGCAAACAACCATCAAAGGTCATGGCGAAAGTCGATTCATATAAAGCATGAACGTGGTTGTGGCCTCCGTCAAAACTTATGACAAGAAGTTGATAAAACATGAACATGGCCGTAGCCTCCATCAAAACTCATGACAAGAAGTTGATAAAACATGAACATGGCCGTAGCTGTGACATTCGGGTACTTAGGAATAAAATACACTAAAGTCTAGTATAAAGTGTGCATGTTTGATCCTGTGTGTGTGAGCTAAAATTTAAATGCACAGGGGAAAAGGATATTTTTATATATTCTGGAAAATTTAGGTCCTTTACTGTTAAATGGGTGAGAATGGGAGGTAAAAATCAAAATATATGAAGGTTGTTTTGTAAAAGTCAAGAACTTACTTTTAAACCGCAAATAGAAGTGAAACTACCCCTAGGATGCAAGTGTAGTGTAGAATTTTAAATGCGATTTACTTAAAGTTTAAAGCTTTGCCAAGTTTTAAGTTAGTTTCAAATCTTTAGCTCTTCTGCAACTGAACCTTAAAGCAAAGTTGAAGATCTTGTTGAACTCTACACTTTTGCTTTTGGGCACATTTTCAATTGAGCTATGGTTTGAAAGTTAGCTAGACTTTACAGTGTAGTCCCTGAATTTTTGGAAAATTATGAGTCAGTCCCTTCGTCTACCTCCATCTCTCTCCTCTCTCTGCTTCTCTCTGCGCCGCCCCCGCCGCCTGCACCGGCCATGTGCCACGCCTTAACTGCACCGCGTCGCCCCTCTGCGCGCCATGTGCTGCTCCAGCACCCTGCCCGCCGCTCACCCGACCACGCTGGCCTTTCCACGCCTTGCCACGCCGTCCTGCCGCCCGCCGAACTGCTCTGCGCCGCCGCTCGCCATCGCTGCAGCCCGACCAGCACCACCTCTTGCTTCCTGCCATTCCCACGAGTCACTCCCCGGCCAGCCGCCGCCCTAGTGCTCCTCGCTGTCTTCTCCCGCACGCGCCACACTGCCCTGCCTCTGCCTGAGCTCCGCTCGCGGCTGCCACGCATGCCGTCGACCGCCAGCACTGCTCTCAACCGTCGTGTCCCCTTTTAGGCCTTAAGCATGTCCTGGAGTTCCCCACGGACCCCCTCTTGCGCTCACATACGTGCATTTCCACTAATTCTCTCCATCCCGACCACCACGCCCCGCCGAAGCACCGCCGCTGTCTCGGCTCCCCGTTGACAGCCGCCTCCGCCGCTTTCCATCCCTGATCCAGTGCTCCTAGAGCACCGCCGCGACCCACTGGTGCTCCCCAGCCTGCCCAATTTCACTCTCGTGCACCGGAACGACCGGACCACTACGCCGATGAGCTCGAGCTTCTGCCGCCGCTCGGCCTCGCTGTCGTCCCGTCGATCCACCGCCTCTTAGCCCCGGCTAAGCACACCATCAGCACCACATCATCGCGTGGAAGCTCCCCGACCACTTCCCCGCCGCCCTATAGCACTCCGGCCATCGGAACGCCATCGACGTCCCTCGGAGCTCCGCCGCCCGTCTCTGTTCGCCGTCGTTACGCCGCAACAGTCCCTCTCTTCCCCGACACCGGCCACCCCCGAGACCGCCGTGAGCTCCTGAACATTTCCCCTCACTTGCCCCTTACCGCCGGTGAGCCTCCTCGCCGAAATTTGATCGGCACCGATCGAATTTCTTGTGTAGCCCAGCTAAGGACCCAATTGCAAGGATTTGAATCTTTCCAGGGGCCTATCTGTAGGAAATCAGTACCCCTCTCTAAATTCAAATCAGCCAATTTGTAAAATCCATAGGAATTTGTAGAAAAATTCAAAAATTACCAAACCAGTTTTGATGGAATCTAGAAGTTTAATTCTACAACTTTTGTTAATAGAGTCTGGTTTGAAACTAAATACTTTTTGATTTATTTTAAACTTTAGCAAAAGGGTATCTTGTGCATAACTTTTGCATGCTAGCTCTTTTTAATGTGATTTTTGGTGGGTGGTCTGTTTAAAGTGAATACAAGCTTGTGTAAACATTTCAGCACCAGTATTGCACCCTAGCTTCAGTTAATTTAATTTTGCGCAAGTCAAGATTGGAAGGATTTAAATTTATTCAAGAATGTTCCTAAGGGTTTCATGCTTAGATCTTTTTACCCTATATTAATCTGTTGATAATTAGTTCATATTTAATTTTTCAAAAATTTATGGCACTGTTTTGCCTAAAGTTTAAATTTATACTTGAAATTTGAACTTAATTCAAATACTTAGTTTCTATTTTCAGAAAATTATGAAAAATTCATAGTAAGCTTATCCACTAGGAATAAGCTTATTCACAAAAATTCAAGGCCATAGCCTTTATGGATTTCAAATTAAAAAAATTAAACTTGTTAACTTATTCAATTAATTGAGTTAAGATACCAATAGTAGGTTTATATTTAAACCTCTTGCTTTATGAAATTATGTGAATCAACTTATTAGATTGCAACTTTATCATGAAGTAAAACTCTTAACTCAAGAACCATCTAAGTCAAATTATTGCATATCATGTAGAGTCAACGACACTCGATGACGGAGACTACAAGCTATTCCCGGAAACTGAGCAAGAGATTCCTGAAGATCCTGCAAACGTCGTCGAGACTCTAACTGAAGCTCCGAACCAAAGTTCGGAAATCTTTGACACTCGTGCCCCCAGTTCCGCTCAAGAAGGCAAGCCCCGGTGTATAACCCAGTATTTTAAATTACTACATTTCTACAAGTTTATATTTATGTTATGTATCTTGCATTACGTCTAGGAGTTGAAATGGAACTTTAGATGCATGAATCCTAGGAACCTATATATTGTACCTGAGTCCTTATCGAATAGTTGCACTGCTAATAGGACCGGTAGAAGTCGGGTGATTTCCGGTCACTCGCGCGATATAGGAATTGAGTGTTTACTATTCTGCAATCACTATAAGGATCATGGACGGGGTCATGTGCAGTAACATGATTTGGAGGTTTACCCCGTCTATGTTGATAAAAGTTGATAAGGTCGCAGTGTGTGGTAGTGGTGGTTAAGCGTTTGAAAGTACTAGCCACATGCCAAGAAATATGGTAAGCGGTAAGCCTAGTAACCAATCGGTCCGAGGAGTGGACATACCTCCCACCACTCGTAATTTGGTTTTTCTCATGCACCGACGTGCGGGAGTACGTTCCGCACAGCGGATAGGAGTACGGTCATGTAGTCGCGCTACAGACGTATGTCCTGCACAATTGGTGTGCGTACGGTCCTACAGTCGCTTGTGGTGGCCCTATTCCACGAGTCAGAATGAAAGGCAAACGGTTGCTTTGGAACGATCATTGGATGTTCCAAGCGTGTGAGTTAGGTTTGCCTTGCAAGGTTTGGAAATTCGATTCAGAATCGTCCGTTTCTCGTGGAGATTGAGACTGCTTATTCCTTCTGCCACATAGAGTAAGAACAGTAACTATTATTGGAATAATCTTGATGAATGCTAATCTCTACCTTGCTTGTCTAGTATAGGTGCTTACCTAGAATGGCTAATGAAGTTAGAAGTTGAAAGCTAAAATTTGAAAGTAGATCATACTCTTTGTTGCTTTTCAGCTGAAAATAAACCCAGAACCATTACAAGCCTTCATGAGTCTAATTACGGGCCAAGTATACCCGATCTCGGTTAAGTCTTGCTGAGTATTAGTATACTCAGTCTTGCTAGTCTATTTTTCAAGTATAACCTTTGAGAACCCCATGAATAGTTCTGCATGGCCAACCTCTGTTCCGTTTGGCTGGTCCGTGGAGTGGGATCCATCCCCGGCTGGCAGTGACCCTCCTGAATGACGCCATGCTTCGGGCTGAGTGTGTTGTCAACCCCCGCGACGTGTGTAGTCGCGCGTTAATTTTCTTCCGCTGTGAACCTGGACAAGCTGTTTAGCTTGTCGTTTTAAACAATGTTTGTATAAGTATGTCTTAAGTTTGAATGTTTTGTAATAATGTTTAATGTTCTGTGGATTAAAAGTTGATGAGTTGTTGTGCAATTGTAAACTCGCCTTTGTGCGAGGTAAACCTGCTTCGATCCTGTTGAACCGTGGTTGTATCGGGCGGAGACCCGATAGACCAATGAGTTGTTCCGTTTGAAGTGTGTTGAGTTAGTATCTGCTGTATAGCGATGACTAGCGCACTTGAGCTGGGATAATTCATACGGTTATGCCACAGCTGGTATCAGAGCTGTAGGTTTACTATTACAACTGCAGCAGCTCTTAAAAATGTTTTCAGGATAAAAATTGCTTAACAAACGAATTTGCAACCTATGTTGGATTCGTTAAGATTGGTGTTTAGAACAAAAGCCCTAGGGAATTATATGGGAATTATCAGGTGGCTGCTATTATATATATGTGGATAGCCAGCTCTAACATGCAGCACTACTTTCTGTCAAAACTTAAATTCATGCATAATCTAACCTTACTATCTGTAACGACACCTTCGATGGTGAGGTAAGAAGGTAAGGATCCTCAGCCAACTGAGCGAGCTTGGCCTTCCCGTCGGTGATGCGAACCGAACGCTGTTTCTCAAGCAGTGGCTTACTTGAGATGCTGCCAATATATCAACGATTGGTTGATTATATTAGGAGTATATGGTTCGACACAGGGTATGGTGATCGCTGTTCATACTCCCATTTTATACGGTACCCCCGTGAATACGTTGCAGATGTAACGTATGTTAACACTGTCCGTACGGCAGAAACTGTACGGATACTGTTTCCATAGTGAACAGTACTATTTGGGGACGCTTTCATGTCGTGCTGCCATGAAAGGTTCATATTATATAAATATGTTTTTTTTGCAGGTAAACTAACCACGATTAAGAGGTTAAGGCGGATAGGATTTATCAATTAGTTATTAGTGAGAGGTGTATGTGTGATGCCACCGAAATTAACCACGTAAGTCTGAAGATATTCGGCAGTTGTTTTGATTGTGAGGTTGAATAGTATGTGCATGCATAATCCAGTAACAAACAAAATGAGTGCTTGAATGTGTTGTTCTTTTAAGGACAGGTGAAGTGTTGTTTATCTCTAGTGTGGTTTCAATAGGATTCTTGCGGTAGCCTTAGTTGAGTATCTTAAGCATCCTTCTGATTTCCAGCCTTTGCTGTTACCAGAATCGATTGTCTCGTTCCATTTACCTTGTGAGTTCCCAGCGGGGTAAATAAATCTCACCATTTGAATTCTTGCTTCAGATGGCGGTCCCTTCAAACATCTTTTGGGATCACGCAGGGCATCTCCATACCAATGCCTTGCACTGGGAAGGTTTTCCCCGTCTTTTGTGGGAATCACTTAGTCTATTCTTCTACACCGAGCCCCCACAGTACGATGGAGTGGAGTATAGAGAAGAAGGTGTTCCCTGATGCAGAGTCAAGATGACTATTACTCAGCATCCGTTCCGTTCTCAGTGGCAGCCCATCGAGGTCGATGTGGTTGGCTATCCTCTCGTCGACCCTATCGAGACCGCAGCTCTGGAGGCCATCCACATTTTCTGCAATCAGCATCCTATGGAAGTTGCCGGGCATCCCATCGGCCTATTCCCTGCAATAGATTCTAGTGATCCTGAGTGGAATTTCAGGATAGCCCATTATGGCCACTTGTTGGGAGATTCAGTCGAAGAAACACTCTGTGGTATTATCAGGTTCATGAATGTCCAGCACCATTATCAGATCCTGCTACGCCACGGTGTGGGTCAGTTGATTGGAATAGCTCAAGGTCATTATCGCAATGCTGATCGATAGGTCACCCAGATAGTAGAGCTTCAAGCCTTGGTCACCGAGAAGGAGGAAATTATTGCAGCACGGGATGAGACCATTCTTCACCGGGAGGATCAGATCAATGAGAGTGATGCAATAATCACTCAACGTAACACGATTATCGAGTTCCTTCAGGAGCAAATCCATGACCTTATCCTTGAGGTTGACGACGCTCATGCTCACATTGACGAACTTCAGCAGCAGCCAGTACCTCCCGCTGTACCCGTAGCACCCGAAGGTGAAGAAGAAGACCCTGAGGAAATCGAGGGAGTTTCTGATCTCGACTCCGAGCATGGAGACCCCGAACCCAATCCTCAGCCAGATCACTCCTCTTCTGGCAGTCAGTCCTCCGTAGGCAATCTCGACGATTTCTAGTTCACCCAAATCGTCGATAGTTCAGATGTAATTAGTGTAGAATGATGTGACATAGGTAGTGAGTAGCCTACCCAGACCCAGAGCCTCTTACTGTAATATATGTGGCATGTGTACATATGGCTTGATCCGTAGTAATTGGACCACCCTGATGTAAGATGTTAAGGACAACCAGTCTTTGCGTTGTAATCTAAACCTCGTGTTCTGTTATCTTGTTTCAATATCTTTGCACTTGGAATGAGTTGATTGAATGGAACATGTGAATTACATATCTGTCAGTAGTGGTATATCTTCTGAAAATGGGAGTAAGGACCTGTGGTTATTAATGGACATCTCCTTTATTTCAGATGGTTGGAGCTACACGTGGAACCCCGGAAGGTTTCCGGCCAGACCAGGCTAGCGGTTCCCAACAACCGCCACCAGCCCCGCCAAATCTAGCAGAGGTCATGGCCCGGCAGATAGAACTCCTCAACCAACTAGTGCAGGCTCAGATGGGCCAATTTCATCACCAGCCCCGAGGTCGTGATGAACACCCATCGGCTAGTTACCAAGATTTTCTCAGCACCCAGCCCCCACTATTCCATAAGGCAGACGAGCCCCTCGATGCTGACGCCTAGCTCCACACTATAGAATCCAAGTTTGCATTGTTGTCTGCACCATGCTCAGACGAGAACAAGGCACTCTTTGCAGCTCAACAACTTCGCAGCACTGCCCGCCTATGGTGGGACCATTACCATGCCATGCAGCCAGCTGGTCATGTCGTCACCTGGGATGAATTTCGGACTACTTTTAGGGCGCACCACATTTCGGAAGGACTCATTGAGCGCAATCTCAATGAATTTCTGAATTTGACTCAGGGAACCCGCACCGTCATGCAATATGCACAGGTTTTTCAATCACCTGTGCCAATACGCGGGTTATCATGCAGACACTGATGCCCGTAAGCGAGATCGCTTCCATCGAGGCCTGAACACCAAGCTCAAGGAATGGCTAAATCTGGTAAAGGCCGATACTTTCAATGAATTGGTCAATATGGCCACTACCCAAGAGGATTGCATCTCAGCCCACAGGGCTGAAAAGAAACGGAAGACACCCACTGGACCCTTAACTGCGCAACCGCCAAGGTATTGGTTGGTCTAGAACACTGCTACCCGAGCACCGCCTCGAAACAATCTGCCAGGCAGATGGATAGCCAGACCACCCTAGCAGGCTCGATTCAATCGGCCACCGACACCACAATCCCAGCAGCAACAGTAGCAAGACTTGCGGCTGAGCTTTCCGCCATCCAATCAAGAAAACAACAACTATCGTTGTTTCAATTGCGGCAGCCCGTCCCATTTTATTAAGGATTGCCCCCAACCCAGAAGATCTTTCCAAGGGCAGGCATCCAACCTGAATAGCAAGGGCAAGTGTAAGAAGCAGATGGTACAAATCCGCCAGGGAAAGGTGAACTTCACGACTCTTTCCGAACTCCCCGAGGGTGCGCCAATAATGATGGGTACTTTCTCTATCAACCATCAACCCGTGATTATACCTTTTGATTCTGGTGCCACCCATAGTTTTATTAGTTCAAAGTGTGGAACAAAAGTAGGCTTGGATCTCTATCCTACTAATGGAGCCTATATGATAGCAACTCCTGGCGTTAAAATTTCATCAAATCAAATCTATAGAAAGGTGCCAATTCAGCTGGGTAGTAATTTGATTAAAACAGATTTACTGTTATTGGATCTAGAAGGAATGGATGTCCTCCTCCTAGACATGGATTGGATGACTAGGCACCGAGTGTCATTAGATATCTTTTCCCGAACTGTGGAGATAGATTCACCTGATCATGAAGCTACCATTCTCTATCTTCCACAACGGGAGTGCAATAACTCTTGTGCCTATGCTGTAGAAGGACTTAAGTTAAAGGACATCCCAATTGTTTGCGAATATCCAGACGTCTGTCCAGATGATTTGCCTGGAATGCCCTCGGATAGGGATATTGAGTTTATCATAGAACTGCAACCCGGCATAGCCCCCATCTCTAAGAGGCCCTATCATATGCCACCCAATGAGCTGGCAGAGTTAAAAATCCGAGTTAAAAATCCAACTCCAGGACCTCCTTGATAAGGGTTTCATTCGTCCGAGTGCTTCACCATGGGGTTGTCCAGCCCTATTTGTGAAAAAGAAAGACAATAGCTTAAGGCTATGTGTAGATTATCGTCCCCTCAATGCGGTAACCATCAAAAACAAGTATCCTCTGCCCCGTATTGACATTCTGTTCGATCAGTTAACTGAAGCCAAAGTATTCTCTAAGATTGACCTTCGCTCCGGGTATCATCAGATCAAGATTAGATCTAGTGACATTCCAAAAACAGCCTTTTCCACCAGATATGGACTTTATGAATATCTGGTCATGTCATTTGGTCTTACCAATGCCCCAGCGTATTTCATGTATCTCATGAACTCTGTCTTCATGCAAGAACTTGACAAATTTGTTGTGGTCTTTATTGATGATATCCTGATTTATTCCAAAAATCCGGAAGATCATGCGAACCATCTCCGTATTGTTCTTCAGAGACTAAGAGACCACCACTTGTACGCCAAATTCTCTAAATGTGAGTTTTGGCTAGATACCGTTAAATTTTTGGGTCACACTATTTCCAATGACGGTATATCCGTCAACCCCAGTAAAGTACAAGAAGTGATGGATTGGAAACCTCCAACATCGGTCCATCAGATCTGTAGTTTTCTTGGTCTAGCTGGCTATTATCGTCGTTTCATTCCTGAGTTCTCAAGAATAGCTAAGCCTATGACGGAACTGCTAAAGAAAGGAGTTAAATTCTCCTGGGATCAGAAATGCGAAGATCCATTTCACACTCTCAGAGCACATCTCACTACTGCCCTAGTTTTAGCTCAACTAGATGTTTCCAAACCTTTTGACATCTATTGTGATGCTTTGGGAATCGGACTTGGTTGTGTGCTTATGCAAGACAATCAAGTGATTGCTTATGCATCGCGAGCACCGAGGACTCATGAACAGAACTATCCTACTCATGATCTTGAACTCGCAGCTATCATCCATGTACTTAAGATCTGGGGACATCATCTGATGGGTACAAAGTGTCATATCTATATTGACCACAAAAGCCTCAAGTACATCTTCACGCAAGCAGATCTAAATATTATGATCTAGAAGTGCACTATCATCCAGGCAAGGCCAACGTCGTTGCAGATGCACTCAGTCGTAAGGCACATTGCTCTTGCTTATCAGTAGAGGCTTTCAATGAGACGCTTTGTTGGGAGATGAAGAAGCTCAATCTTGAGATCATTCCTCAAGGCAGCTTGAACCATCTCTCAATCGAAGCTACAAATTGGGATAACATTGTTCTGACACAACAACATAATAAAGGGGTCAGAATAATCAAACAAAAGTTAGCACAAGGAGAAAGAAAGTATAAGTGCTTTCAGGTAGACCAGAAGGGAGTTCTATGGTTCAACGAGCGTATCGTTGTACCCAAGGACCATAAGCTCCGTAAACAGATTTTGGACGAGGCCCATTTGTCCAAATTTTCCATGCACCCTAGTAGTACTAAGATGTACCAGGATTTGAAGCAAAACTTTTGGTGGACTCGTATGAAACGAGAAATTGCCAAGTATATCTCGGAGTGTGATATCTGCCAAAGAGTTAAAGCCAGTCATCTAAGGACTGCCGGCATTCTTCAACCTCTACCGATTCCTTCTTGGAAGTGGGAGGATATCAGCATGGATTTTATCGTTGGATTACCCAACACTTCTCCAAGACATGACTCCATCTGGGTAATCGTTGATCGATTGACCAAGACTGCCCATTTTCTTCCTGTGCATACTACGTATAATGCCAAAAAGTATGCCGAAATCTATTTAGATCAAATCGTTCGTCTCCATGGAATACCTAAGACGATTATTTCTGATCGTGGTGCATAATTCATTGCTCGGTTCTGGGAGCAACTTCAACATGCTCTTGGAACTAAGTTAATCCAAAGCTCCGCATATCATCCTCAGACAGACGGACAGACGGAAAGGATAAATCAGATTCTGAAAGACATGCTTAGAGCCTGCGTACTTTAGTATGACAAGAATTGGGACAAATGCTTGTCATTGGCAGAATTTTCTTACAACAACAGTTATCAGACAAGTCTCAAGATGGCCCCGTTCGAAGCATTGTACGGTCGCCGATGCCGAACTCCTTTAAGTTGGTCACAAACCGGCGAGCGTAAGATCTTTGGACCCGACCTTGTTACTGAAACAGAGGAAAAAGTGAAGATTATTCAAAACAATCTAAAAGCAGCCCAATCTCGACTAAAAAGCTACGCTGACATACGAAGAAGACCGTTACAGTTCCAGATTGGAGACTTCGTATATCTTCGAGTATCTCCTGCTCGAGGTATTCAATGGTTCGGCGTAAAAGGAAAACTTGCCCCTAGATATGTTGGACCCTTTGAGATTATAGAAATCTGTGGACCCGTAGCTTATCATCTTCAACTTCCTCCTCAATTAGCAGCTATTCATGATATCTTCCATATATCTCAACTTAGGAAATGTGTCAAAGTTCCTACTGAGATCATCGATCCCCAAACCATTGAAATCGAATCTGATCTAACCTATACCGAACATCCGATCAGAGTGTTAGACACCAAAGAAAGAAGCACTAGAAGAGAAACTATCAAGATGTTTAAAATTCAGTGGGATCATCATACTGAAGAAGAAGCGACTTGGGAAACCGAATCTTATCTTCAATGAAATTTTCCAGAATTCCTTCGAGCCAACTCCCAAATTTGATCGCCAAATTCCATCCTATTCCGGAATCTCGGGACGAGATTCTTTTTAGGGGGGTGGCTGTGACATTCAGCTACTTAGGAATAAAACACACTAAATTCTAGTATAAAGTGTGCATGTTTGATCTTGTGTGTGTGAGCTAAAATTTAAATGCAAAGGGGAAAAGGATATTTTTATATATTCTGGAAAATTTAGGTGCTTTAGTGTTAAATGGGTGAGAATGGGAGGTAAAAATCAAAATATATGAAGGTTGTTTTGTAAAAGTCAAGAACTTACTTTTAAACCGCAAATAGAAGTGAAACTACCCCTAGGATGCAAGGGTAGTGTAGAATTTTAAATGGGATTTACTTAAAGTTTAAAGTTTTGCCAAGTTTTAAATTAGTTTCAAATCCTTAGCTCTTTTGCAACTAAACCTTAAAGCAAAGTTGTAGATCTTGTTGAGCTCTACACTTTTTCTTTTGGGCACATTTTCAATTGAGCTATGGTTTGAAAGTTAGCTAGACTTTATAGTGGAGTCCCCGCATTTTTGGAAAATTACGAGTCAGTCCCTTCATCTGCCTGCAGTTCTCTCCTCTCTTTGCTTCTCTCTGCGCCGCCCCCGCCGCCTGCGCCGGCCATGTGCCGAGCCTTAACTGCCCCGCGTCGCCCCTCTGCGCGCCATGTGCTGCTCCAGCACCCTGCCCGCCGCTCACCCGATCACACTGGCCTTTCCACGACTTGCCACGCCGTCCGGCCGCCCGCCAAACTGCTCTGCGCTGCCGCTCACCGTCACTGTAGCCTGACCAGCACCACCTCCTGCTTCTGGCCGTTCCCACGCGTCGCTCCCCGGCCAGCCGCCGCCCTAGTGCTCCTCGCTGTCTTCTCCCGCACGCGCCACACTGCCCTGCCTCTGCCTGAGCTCCGCTCGCGGCCGCCACGCATGCCGTCGACCGCCAGCACTGCTCTCAACTGTGGTGTCCTCTTTTAGGCCTTAAGCATGTCCTGGAGTTCCCCTCGGACCCCCTCTTGCACTCACATACGTGCATTTCCACTAATTCTCTCCATCCCGACCACCACGCCCCGCCGGAGCACTGCCGCTGTCTCGGCTCGCCGTCGACAGCCGCCTCCGCCACTTTCCATCCCCGATCCAGTGCTCCTAGAGCACCGCCGTGACCCACTGGTGCTCCCCAGCCTGCCCAATTTCACTCTCGTGCACCGGAACGACCGGACCACTACGTCGGTGAGCTCGAGCTTCCGCCGCCGCTCGGCCTTGCCGTCGTCCCATCGATCCACCACCTCTTAGCCCCGGCTAAGCACACCATCAGCACCACATCATCGCGTGGAATCTCCCCAAACACTTCCCCGCCGCCCTCCAGCACTCCAGCCACCGGAACGCCATCGACGTCCCTCGGAGCTCCGCTGCCCGTCTCTATTCGCCGTCATTACGCTGCAACAGTCCCTCTCTTCCCCGACACCGGCCACCCCCGAGACCGCCCTGAGCTCTTGAACATTTCCCCTCACTTGCCCCTCACCGGAATTTGATCAGCACCGATCGATTTTCCTGTGTAGCCCGGCCAAGGACCCAATTGAAAGGATTTCAATCTTTCCAGGGGCCTATCTGTAGGAAATCAGTACCCCTCTCTAAATTCAAATCAGCCATCTTGTAAAATCCATAGGAATTTGTAGAAAAATCGAAAAATTGCCAAACTAGTTTTGTTGGAATCTAGAAGATTAATTCTACAACTTTTGTTAATAGAGTCTGGTTTGAAACTAAATACTTTTTGATGTATTTTAAACTTTAGCAAAAGGGTTTCTTGTGCATAACTTTTGCATCCTAGCTCTTTTTCCTGTGATTTTTGGTGGGTGGTCTGTTTAAAGTGAATACAAGCTTGTGTAAAAATTTCAGCACCAGTATTGCACCCTAGCTTCAGTTAATTTAATTTTGTGCAAATCAAGCTTGGAAGGATTTAAATTTATTCAAGCATGTTCCTAATGGTTTCATGCTTAGATCTTTTTACCCTATATTAATCTGTTGATAATTAGTTCATATTTACTATTTCAAAAATTTATGGCACTATTTTGCCTAAAGTTTAAATTTATACTTGAAATCTGAACTTAATTCAAACACTATAGTTTCTATTTTCAGAAAATTATGAAAAATTCATAGTAAGCTTATCCACTAGGAATAAGCTTATCCACAAAAAGTCAAGGCCATAGCCTTTATGGATTTCAAATTAAAAAAAATTAAACTTGCTAACTTATTCAATTAATTGAGTTAAGATACCAATAGTAGGTTTATATTTAAACCTCTTGCTTTATGAAATTATGTGAATCAACTTATTAGATTGCAACTTTTTCGTGAAGTAAAACTCTTAACTCAAGAACCATCTAAGTCAAATTATTGCATATCATGTAGAGTCAATCACACTCGACGACGGAGACTACGAGCTAGTCCCGGAAACTGAGCAAGAAATTCCTGAAGATCCTGCAAACGTCGTCGAGACTCTAACTGAAGCTCCGAACCAAAGTTCGGAAATCTTTGACACTCCTGCCCCCAGCCCCGTTCAAGAAGGCAAGCCCCGGTGCATAACCCAATATTTTAAATTACTACATTTCTACAAGTTTATATTTACGTTATGTATCTTGCATTAAGTCTAGGAGTTGAAATGGAACTTTAGATGCATGAATCCTAGGAACCTATGTATTGTGCCTGAGTCCTTATCGAATAGATGCACTGCTAATAAGACCGGTAGAAGTCGGGTGATTTCCGGTCACACGCGCGATATAGGAGTTGAGTGTTTACTATTCTGCAATCACTATAAGGATCATGGACGGGGTCATGTGCAGCAACATGATTTGGAGGTTTACCCCGTCTATGTTGATAAAAGTTGATAAGGTCGCAGTGTGTGGTAGTGGTGGTCAAGCGTTTGAAAGTACTAGCCACATGCCGCGAAATATGGTAAGCGGTATGCCTAGTAACCAATCGGGCCGAGGAGTGGACATACCTCCCACCACTCGTAATTTGGTTTTTCTCACGCACCGACGTGCGGGAGTACGTTCCATGCAGCGGACAGGAGTACGGTCATGTAGTCGCGCTACAGACGTATGTCCTGCACAATTGGTGTGCGTACGGTCCTACAATCGCTTGTGGTGGCCCTGTTCCACGAATCGGAATGAAAGGCAAACGGTTGCTTCGGAACGATCATTGGATGTTCCAAGCGTGTGAGTTAGGTTTGCCATGTAAGGTTTGGAAATTCGATTCAGAATCGTCCATTTCTCGCGGAGATTGAGACTGCTTATTCCTTCTGCCACATAGAGTAAGAACAGTAATTATTGTTGGAATAATCTTGATGAATGCTAATCTCTACCTTGCTTGTCTAGTATAGGTGCTTACCTAGAATGGCTAATGAAGTTAGAAGTTGAAAGCTAAAATCTGAAAATAGATCATACTCTTTGTTGCTTTTCAGCTGAAAATAAACGCAGAACCATTACAAGCCTTCATGAGTCTAATTACGAGCTAAGTATACCCGATCTCGGTTAAGTCTTGCTGAGTATTAGTATACTCAGTCTTGCTAGTCTATTTTTCAGGTATAACCTTTGAGAACCCCACGGATAGTTCTGCATGGCCAACCTCTATTCCATTTGGCTGGTCCGTGGAGTGGGATCCGTCCCCGGCTGGCAGTGACCCTCCTGAATGACACCATGCTTCGGGCTGAGTGTGGTGTCAACCCCCGCGACGTGTGTAGTCGCGCGTTAATTTTCTTCCACTGTGAACCTAGACAAGCTGTTTAGCTTGTCGTTTTAAACAATGTTTGTATAAGTATGTCTTAAGTTTGAACGTTTTGTAATAATGTTTAATGTTCTGTGGATTAAAAGTTGATGAGTTATTGTGCAATTGTAAACTCGCCTTCGTGCGAGGTAAATCTGCTTCGATCCTGTTGAACCGTGGTTGTATCGGGCGGAGACCCGACAGACCAATGAGTTGTTCCGTTTGAAGTGTGTTGAGTTAATATCTGTTGTATAGTGATGACTAGCACACTTGAGCCGGAATAATTCATACGGTTCTGCCACAGCAGCCTCCGTCAAAACTCATGACAAGAAGTCGATTTATATAAAACATGAACGTGGCCGTAGCCTCCGTCTGTTAATAGAAAAATTTACATTCCAAATTTTGTGACACGTAGCCTCCAAATTGATTCGGAAGAAAAAGGCCACCTAGGCGTCCGGAGAACAGCTATCCCCGCACGCTTCCTCATGGGTAGAACTTGCGCAGGTTCTGAATGTTCCAAGAATTCGGGACATCTTGGCCCTCGGGGTATTGTAGTCAATACGACCCCGGTCTTGTAACCTGCTTGATGACGAACGGACCTTCCCACCTTGAGTTGAGCTTGTGTAAGCCGGACTCGTCTTGGATGTGGCGTAGGACCAGATCGCCTATACTGAATGACCGTTCTCTCACGTTGCGATCGTGATATCGCCGAATCCCCTGCAAGTATCGTGCTGACTGAACAAGAGCAGTGCAGCGAGCCTCTTCGACAGAGTCGAGCTCTAACTGCCTTGCTTCATCCGCCTCGCCTTCATTGTACATTTCAACCCTTGGGGATTTCCACATGATGTCGGCAGGTAAGATAGCTTCGGAGCCGTAGACAAGGCAGAACGGTGTTTGTCCTGTGGCTTTGGACGGCTGAGTCCTGAGCCCCCAGATGACATGTGGCAACTCATGTATCCACTTTCCTCCTTTCTTGCTATTTTCATCATAGAGTCTTTTCTTGAGGCCATCAATTATCATGTCGTTCGCCCTCTCAACTTGATAATTGGCCCTTGGGTGTGCAATAGAAACATATTTGACCTCGATGCACGTGTTTTCGCAGAACTCCCAGAACTGGTTGGCCGTGAAGTTTGATCCCAGGTCCGTGATGATGGTATTCGGTAAGTCGAAGCGATGCAAGATATTGGAGATGAAATTAACAACTTGATCTGGAGTGAGCTTGGCTATCGGCTTGTACTCGATCCACTTGGTAAACTTGTCGATGGCCACCAATACATGGGTGAAACCGCCTTACGCCGTTGTGAAGGGCCCAATCATATCAAGGCTCCAGCAAGCGAACGACCAGGATGACGGTATGGTGATGAGACTGTGGGCTGGGACGTGAGATTGCTTGCCAAAGAATTGGTAGTTCTGGCATCTCTGCATGAGGTCCTCAGCATCAGACACTGCGGTGGGCCACCAGAAACCAGCTCTGTATGCTTTCCCCACCAGCGTTCTTGAAGCTGCATGGTTGCCGCAAACGCCCTCATGTATCTCCCGCAGTATGTCATAGCCGTCTTCTCTCGTGACACACTTCATGATCACCCTTGATCGTGCACCACGCCGGTAGAGTTTACTGTCGACTAGGACGAAACCCTTACTTCTGTGCATGACTCGAGCCACCTCTGCGCTTCTTGCATCCATCCCCGCTGGTAGTCTTTGATCCCGGATGAAATCGATATAAGCCTCTCTCCAGTCCTCTCCAAGCATCATAACCTCCCGATCAGGCTGTTGAAGGCCAGCATTAGTGGTTACCTGAGGTGAGGGCTTGATGGATGACTGCTTTAACTCCTGGATAAAAACTCCCGCTGGAACCTGAGCACGGGCCGACATTATGCTCCCGTACCACATGATGAACCTCCAGGCTAGAAAACTTGTTTTCCAGCTTGCGCACTTCTTGTACATAAGCGTCCATCGTCTCCTTGTTGCAATCCCACTCTTTGTTGACTTGCTGAACGACTAGAAGTGAATCCCCATATACAAGAAGTCGCTTGATGCCTTGTGATATCTCCAAACATAGCCCGTGAAGCAGTGCTTCATATTCGGCTTCATTATTGGATACCTCCCAAAGGATCTGGAGGACATACTTCAGTTGTTCGCCTCTTGGAGAAATAAATAAGACTCCAGCACCGCCGCTATCGAGCTTAAGAGACCCATCGAAGTACATGGTCCAGTGCTCTGGCTTGTCAATTGGAGTTGGATTTTGATTCTCTCTCCACTCAGCCATAAAATTGACTAGATCTTGAGATTTGATTGCAGTGCGTGGCTTGAAGTCGATAGACAAAGCCCCCAGTTCCACTGCCCACTTTGATATACACCCCGTGGTATCTTGATTATGGAGAATATCCGCCAATGGAAAATCCGTAATCACAGTGATCTTGTACTCATCAAAGTAATGGTGCAACTTTCTCGATGTAATCAGAATTGCATATAAGAGTTTTTGAACTGCTGGGTACCGTACCTTAGATTTGGAGAGTACCTCGCCGATAAAGTATACAGGCCTCTGCACTCCAAACGCATGGACTTCCTCGCTGCGCTCGACTACAATGGCACTGCTGACTACATGAGTTGTCGCTGCAATGTAGAGTAGTAGATCTTCTCTCGGTAATGGTGCTGTAAGGATCGAAGGAGACTGAAGGTGATGTTTCAGGTCTTGCAAGGCTCGCTCGGCCTCCTCCGTCCACTGGAATTTGTCTTGGCATTTCAGGAGCTTGAAGAAGGGTAGTCCTCTCTCCCCGAGCAGGGAGATTAACCTGTTCAGGGCTGCCATACATCCTGTTAGCTTCTGCACATCCTTGATTGTGGCCGGAGCCCCCATATCAGTGATGGCTGTGATCTTCACAGGGTTGGCCTCAATTCCTCGGTTGCTGACGATGAACCCGAGCAATTTCCTTGATGGTACTCCGAAAATGCATTTGGTTGGTTTGAGCTTCCACGAAAACCCGCGTAGGCTGCTGAACGTCTCTTCCAAGTCTGCAATCAGACCGTCGGGATTCCTGGTCTTGATGACCACATCATCCATGTAGGCTTCAACGTTCCGATGCAGCTGATCAGCAAAACACATCCGAATCGCGCGCTGATAGGTTGCTCCCGCATTTTTCAACCCAAAAGACATAGTTTTGTAAGCGTACGTCCCAAACGGGGTGATGAACGCAGTTTTGATTTGATCCTCCTCCTTGAGCGCAATCTGGTGATATCCTGAATAACAATCAAGGAAGCAGAGGAGTACACAACCCGCCGTCAAGTCGACGACTTGATCAATGCGCGGTAGTCCGAAGTGATCCTTTGGGCAATGCTTGTTGAGATCGGTGTAGTCAACGCACATTCTCCATTCATTATTCTTTTTCCCTACAAGGACGGGATTAGCTACCCACTCTAGATGAATTACTTCTTTAATGAAGCCAGCCGTGAGGAGTTTAGCTATTTCCCGTTTAATTGCCTCATGCTTGTCATGAGCAAACCTTCGAAGGCGTTGCTTTTTGGGCACAGCCTGTGGGTGTACATTCAAACTATGCTCGATCAGTTCCCTAGGCACCCCTGGCATATCCGCTGGTTTCCACGCAAATATGTCTCGGTTAGCCCAAAGGAAACTGACGAGCGCGAGTTTTTATTTCTCATCTAAGCCCGCGCCAATGACGGCGGTCTTGGATGAGTCACCCTCCTGGAGCTGGATCGACTTGAGGGCCACGTCGCCAGTCGACTAGATGCTCGACTTGCTAGCCTTGCTTGAAGGGATCTCCAGCCTGGCTTGGGAGAGCTGCTACGTGGCCGCAAGTACTTCCCCTGAAGCATCTAGCACACGCATAGTTGAAGCATACTGGATCGCCTCCTGGTTGCAATCATATGACTTCTTCAAGTTGCCTCGGAGAGTGAGTACTCCACTTTGTCCTGGCATCTTGAGAAGCAGATAAACATAATGTAGCACTGCCATGAATTTGGTGAGTGCCGGTCGGCCCAGTATGGCATGATAAGAGGATTCAGAGTTAGCAACTTCGAATTTAATGAACTCGGTATGGTAGTTCTCCCTCGTGCCGAAGGTGACTGGAAGAACCACCGTGCCAAGTGGGTGCGCCGCATTACCTGGGATAATGCCGTAGAAAGGAGACTTGCTTGGAACCAGCATGTCCGTGAAGTCCAGACCCATCTTTCTCAAAGTGCTGGCGACGATGATGTTAAGACCACTCCCGCCGTTGATGAGCACCTTGGTAAGCCTGAATTCTGCCACCACCGGATCCAGGACCAGGGGGAACTTACCGGGCTCTGAGAAACTTGTCCACTGATCGCGGGCTCCGAGAAACTTGTCCACTGATCGTCGCGGGAGAATGAGATGGGAACCTCTGACCAGCGGAGTGGTCATGGTGCCGCCGGCTCGACGGACATGATCTCCCAGAGAAGCAGTTTTTGTTCCTGCCTAGAACCGAAGTCTCCATCTCCCCTGAAGATGACGTTGATGGTCTTTGAAGTATCCTAGAACTTCGTGTTGTGCGCTTGGTCCCCTTGGTCGTCGTCTTCGGGTTCTTTGTCCACTGGCTTCTTATTCTTCTTGCCGCCACTGGGATTGCTGAATATCCTCCGGAGGTGGTAGCAATCAATTGCCGCATGATTGGCACCTGGATACCATGGGCATTTCTTCTGCAGGAGCTTCTCGAACTCTTCCTGCGTCGTTGACTTCTTGCCTCGCGAGGGATGATCCACAGCTGCGATGAGATCATCTGGTTTGCGCTTTCGGGATGGATCCGAATAGTCTCGCTGGCTCTTGTCATTGCGGTTGTCATTTGGACGCCTCAGGCTGCTATCGTTGCACCTCGGGAACCGCTCCCGCATCTTCTCTTCCTACTCAGACTAGTCGTGCATCATGTCACAAAGCCCCGCAGCAGTTTTCAGTCTGTTTCGCCCAAAGTCTCTATAGATGCCTGGGTCGGTGATGCCATTGTAGAAGCAGTCGATGATGTCTTCCTCTGAGATATTCGCAATGGTAGCGCGAACATCGAAGAAACAGCATGTATAGGACCGTAGGAGCTTGTTGCATTCCTGTTTACATTGAGCAAGATCGTGACGAGTACCTGCGCGAGTGATCGCCCCCTGGAAGTTGTCGATGAAGACCTTCTTGAGCTGCTCCCAGGAGTTGATCAAGTTGTTGCTGAGGCTCTCCAACCACGTGAGCGGTGTAGGGTCCAAAGCCATCAGGAAGTAGACGACATTGGTGATGTTGGAGCCCCCTACGACTTCAATGGCAGTGGAGTAGCAACGTAGCCACTGCTGAGGAGCCTGCTTGCCATCATACTTGGTGATGCCGATCGGCTTGAAGCCCTCAGGGTACTTGTAACTGCTAAACCGTGCGGAGAAAGCTGGGAAACGGTCGCTGCAGTCAGTGCCCTCTGTCTCGATTACTTTGCGCTCTTTGCGCCTGGAATCGATTACGGACCATGCATCGTGTCCTTCACTAATTCGTTGGCGCAGGTCTTCTAGAAGAGGCCAATGATTGGCCTGTCATGGGTTACCCCCTGGAGGTGGCTGCTGCCTCCCGCCAGGGGCCTAACTCCCGCGAGAATTGTCATTGTTGCTGCACTGAGGTCGAGGACGGCCGCCTGCCGTTCGAGTGTGAGCCTGGCTTTGGCTTTCGCCCACGTGCTCCTCCCTGAGGGTAGACGCCAGGTTTTGTTGATCAAGCTGGATCCAAGCCCTCTGTGCATAACAAAGTGCTTGACGCACGTTTGGATTGTTACTGCGCTCGAGTATAGCTGTAACCCTGGCGATGTTGGCCACCAGAGTCCTGAAGCCCCGCTCACTTACGGCAGCGAATTCGGCATCAAGCCCGCGATGCATAGATCGCATGTGCTCATTGACCCTCCTTCGGTGGGCTTCGCGAGCTCTGTTCCTGGTCCTCCGTGCCTCATGATCGGCGTCATTTTCGTCGCCGGCGTTGGCTGTGGCCTCATCTTCAGATATCACGTCAAAATCGACGATGGGAGCCATCATCCTCGCCTTCTTCTGCCATCAGCACCTGGCGTGACATGAGCTCATCAGAGCATGCGTCGACTAGCTCGGTCGACTCCTCTACCACAGTGGCTAATGGCCTGCCCTCCTGAAAAGGCAAGGGCTCGAGGTGTGCCACAAGTCGGTCTTCGGCCTCGAGTAGATCAGAAAGTTTCATGCCCTTCCAATGCACGAAACGCCCCTCCGGAGTGGAGGTGATCATCAGACTGTTGGCACCAGAACAACCCGAAGCCCCCCGACATGCGGTGGCTCCGAGCTTTCTGAATTGGAGTAAAGAGTCCATGTCCTTCTCCAAAGTGGAGAGGGACTCGGAGATGTTGGCCTCCTGAAGATCAGTGGCCAAATTGCGTAGACGAGTCATGATCGGCTACGCGAATCCTAAGATTGGAACGAGTCCAACCCAAGGAAGGTTGTTGCAGTGCTGGATGAAGTCGCGCCGGAAGCAGACTCCTAAGTCCTCGTAGCGGATCCATGGATTGACAAGTTGTCGAGATCATCGACAAACTTGTCGAGGTCGCTATGAGAACCCGCCTTAGGAGTTTTCAGCTTCATGTCGATGAGGAATCGACGGAAACTGCCCGCACCATCTGCGACGCAGACCCACGAGCCAAAAACAAATGTCGTGCCCTGAGAGGGTACTGACCTGGTGAACTGGAAAGATGCCATCGAGTTCACCGGTGGATCTTCGATGCGCTCCCCTACCTGGCGCGCCAGCTGTCGGCGTTTTACTGGCTGCCCACCGAGGGGTATACCCGAGGTGGTAAGTTCAGATGAGGTGACGCCGAGATCAGGAACTCAAAGGTGCAAGGAACACAAGATTTAGACAGGTTCGGGCCGCGAGGTGCGTAATACCCTACGTCCTGTATGGTGGTTTGTATTGCTTGGGTGTTGATGTTGTGTTTTGAATGGGTCCCTGCCCCCTTTATATATCTGGGAGGTCAGGGTTACAAGAATCTTAGCCCAATACTAGCCAAGGAATCGTACCCGAGTATAACTCGAGTAGTTTCCTTCTGTACCAACTAGCTTTATCTCTTACTCATACGAGTAGAGAACAACATAAATAAGAGATAAGAAAGGCTTTATCTCCTAATCTCGTTTAAACTACGTTATGTACACAGTCCCGTAGCCCCGGGTCTGACAGTGTAGCCGATCGACATGTAGTCAATGGGCGTGTGGCCGATGGGCGTGTAGCTGACAGGCGTGTATCTTACAAATAAGACCCTAGAAAGAAATAGAGGCTTGCATTTGGATCCCTAATCAACTGGAACAGAAGAAGTCAAGCGGCAGTGATTAACATCTAGCGAAGAGGCTCACTGGCAGCGAGGGAAAGGTGGGAAAAAGGTCCAGGAGCTCACAGCGGACTTGGGGTGGTTGGAATCGTAGAAGGGAAGCTCGGAGGCGGCGGTTCGACTAGAAACAGAGCCGGCGCGGTGAGGTTCTGAGGGCGGCGATGGTGGTCCGGTGACTAGAGTGTAGGAAGGCAAAAGGAAATTGGCTAGGGAGCTTTGATGTGGAGATGTGGTGCTGATGGTGCTCTTGGCGAGGAAGAAGAAGGGGTGGAACTTCGGTTCGACTAGAAATAGAACGGCGGCGGAAAGTGAGATTCGCGGGCGCAATGTTTTGGGCTACGCGTGCGCGGGAGGAGGAAGAAGAGCGGATCAGGAAGAGGCAATGAGATGCGGCGGTGCTGGTGGAGCACGAAATTGGAGAGGAGGAGCGGCAGAGGCAGCTGAAGTCAAGCGGGGAGAAAAATAGGAATGCGATGCGCGCAAGGGAAACAGAAGAAAGAAGAAGTTTACTGGGCGCATCCCCGAGCTAAAAAGAGGAGCGCAGGCAGGCGGTAAGCAGCTGCTGGCGGTCGACGGCGCGCATGGCGGCTCTGGCGGGCAGCGGCGCAACGCATCCGCGCGAGGAGGAGACAGCGGGGTTGTTTAAGCGGCGGGCGAGCAAGCTGGGGGCCAGGTGGCGCAGGAAGAGCGGTGAGGGGGCAGCTGGCGGCTGGGGAAAACGCTGGCGATGGGCGGTGGGCGGCGCTGTAGAGAAACAGAGAGGGGAAGCAGGAGGAAGAAGACGAGGACCTGTTCATAAATTTTACAAAAGTTCCAGGAGTTTACTATAAAGTAAAATTTTCTTCCAAACTATAGCCCTAATGAAAATATGCCCAAAATCAAAAGTGTAGAGCTTAAAAAGATCTACCAATTTGCTTTAGGGTATAACTTTAAAATAGTTAGGGTTTTGAAATTATTTTTAAAACCAACAAATCATTCAATTTCAAATAAATCCAAAATAAGTTTTACCTTTTTACTGAAGCCTTGAAGTATTTACTCTTCTGACAGTGGTTAAAAAGTGAAAACTCACGTTTGCAATTCAACCCTTCACACATTTTTGAAATTACCTCGCATTGGTACATAATTTACAAATAGAACCCTAATTTTTCCAATATTACAAAAATAACCTTTAACGTATATTTAAGTTTTTAAAGGCATCCATCAAAACACACACACACACTAAGCGTCACTTCGTACTAGAAATTAATGTGCCTAACTCCTAAGTACTTGAAATGTCACAAGCATCGGCTCTTTTATACTGTGTTCATGCATCGTTTGTTACCTGTAAACGTCTAGCTGTCCTCGTGCCCGATCTCGAGTATGAGGCTAGCACCTTGTTCTGTTTCGATTAGTAGATCCAATCTGTTATAGTTAGTCTTTGTTCACCAAAGATGTGGTTTAATATCTGCATGGTTAGGCCCTTCAAATGGGCTGAATGTTCCGGTAGTACGTTTGATGCTTTTTATTAACCTAAAGAGGGATTGTTCCGGGAATCGGCTTTCTGTTGGTTTTTAGGCCTCTGTTTAGGTTGCTATGTTGTTATCTTTCGTATCTGTTAGGCTCAATTACGCATGGGATATTCCGATTATACGGTGAAAGCTTTAACTGTTGTTGATTGAATTAACTTTTTGGTTACAGAGCAAGTTTATTTTAGTATCAGATATATGCACTTCGTTCATATATATAGATCCGATCTGATACTAGGAGATAATCGGCTCTTTACAGGCAATAGCAGGGTAGTCCGATGAGCTGATCACGGCTCGGACTAACATTTACACATGTCTGTGCATTTAGAAAACTAACTGAAATCACTTCTACACCTTCCTGATCAGGTGTAAGGTCAGGTGGCACGCCTAGCAACCCAGACGCCAGGTTGTGTGCCAGATCCTGGGCCGTTGACCGAGGGATCGGGGCCCACCAGCAGTCCCGAAAGCCTCCCAGCTACTCGTGTTGCCTGTCGCTGCTCGTCGGTGGGTTTTGACTGTGGCAGAACCAACCTGAATTATACCGGCTCAAGTACGCGAGTCCACTCCAGCGGGCTCCAACGTACTTCAAACGGTATAATCCCTTGGCCTGTCGGGTAGCGTCCCGATAAACCACTGATACAGGATCAAATAAGGTTACCTCACACGAAGGTGAGTCCAGAGATACAGTCACCAGCATATTTTGCATCACAGGGGAATACATTACAAGGATTTTCAACAGTAGTACGCAGTTTCAAACTTAGAGAAAACATTACAAACTGTTAAAGTTATGGTTTTTGACAGCAGAAAACATACACGATGATTTACAACACGACGTCAAGACGAATGTCATGCTAAGCCCGGGCACGACATCACTCGATATCACCAAGGTTGGCCGAGGGCGGATCCCATTCCACGGACCAACTGTCTGGAAGAGCACAGGGCCATGACAGGGGAAGAGTAGGTTCTTCAAAGGCTTTACCTGAAAAACATAAAACTAGCAAGGCTGAGTATACTAATACTCAGCAAGGCTTACCCGTTTCATGGTATACTTAGCCATGTAACTAGACTT
Organism: Panicum hallii; assembly: GCF_002211085.1. Classification (NCBI taxonomy): domain Eukaryota; kingdom Viridiplantae; phylum Streptophyta; class Magnoliopsida; order Poales; family Poaceae; genus Panicum; species Panicum hallii. Next base: position 39,766,807 of record NC_038045.1, on the reverse strand, counting down.
ATGAAGGCTTTTAGCTTTGGGTAGAGTTTTCAGCAGAAAAGCATCAAAGAGTAGATCCTTAATGTCAACTTTTAGCTTTCAAGTTCTATGTGATTATTCATTCTAGGTAAGCACCTATAACTACTCAAGCATGGTATAATCTTTAACCAAACATCATCTTTGATAATCATAACATTGCCCTTGTTACTCTATGTGGTAAAGGGATCAAGCAGTCTCAACCATCGTGAGAAGCGGACGATTCTGAATCGAATTTTCAACCTTGCAAGGTAAACCTAACTCACACGCTTGGAACATCTAACGATAGTTCCGAAGCAACCGTTTGCCTTTCATTCCGACTCGTGGACAGGTCCACCACAAGCGACTGCAGGACCATACGCACTACCAAAGTGCAGGACATACGTCTGTAGCACGACTACAAAACCCGTATTCCTGGTTGCCCTTGCAACACGTATTCCCACACGTCGAACTAAGTAACCAAAAGAACCAAATACATGTGGTGGGAGGTATGTCCACTCCTCGGGCCGATTGGCTACTAGGCTTACCGCTTACCCATAACTTACGGCATGTGGCTAGTACTTTCAAACGCTTAACCCGCACTACCACACACTGCGACCTTATCAAATTCATCAACACAGACGGGGTATCATCTCGACCATGATACCTCACAAAAACTCCCGTCCATCATCCTTATCGTGATAACAGGAATGTAAACATTACAACTCCTATATCGCGCGAGTGACCGGAAATCACCCGACTTCTACCGGTCCTATTAGCATAGCAGCTAGTCGAACTCAAGTTCTAGTGTTCAATACATCGGGTTCCTGGGATTATGCAACTAGGGTTCCAAGCAATTCCTAAGAACGTAATGCAAAGATAGATATAAATAACATAGGTTGCAGTGTAAATAAAGTAGGGTTTATGTCCGGGGCTTGCCTTCTTGCACGGAGTTGGGGGCAGTAGTGTTAGTATTTCTGAACTTTGGTTCGGAACTTCAGTTAGGCCTTCGACGGCGTTCTCGAGGTCTTCAGGAATTCTACGGCTTGATCCGAGATTAGCTCGTAGTCACCGTCGGTCGTCGGCAAAAATAGTCGAGTCTACATGATATGCAAAGATGTAAATTAAAGAATGCATACTCTTTTATTTTATTTTACGATAAAGTTGCCAATCAAGAAAGCATAACGTCATTATTCAACATATCTCTTATTTTTCCTACTGGGCAGTCATTTATCGAGTACTCATTATTTTATGTAGTTACATGAAGTAACAGGGTTGATTACCCTAAACCTTGGACTAATAGCACTGGGTAGCAGGTTGGGTTAGCTTTAAACATTTAAACTAATTATAACTACTAACCTCATTTATTTACTTAATTAATTATTGATACTCACTTTATGTTATCACTTAACTATTGACTTATTTTATTTAGATAAGGCATAATCTTTATCATAGCATGTTTTATTTGTTTTGGTGGTTTTATACCTAATCCTAGGGTAAGGATTTAGTGACAAGTTATATTACTCAAGGACAGTACCACAAAAATATTTTCATGATTGTTGAACTTTTAATACTATAGATATTAAGTATACACGATTAACCATGCATTATTCATAATTAAACCCTACATTAAGAAAATATTATATAAGTAGTAGGTTAATTATTTTTCCTAAGTACTACCTAATAACACAGGATTAATGCAATTGATTTCATATTTTTATCATTTTTCAATCAATTACTACGCATTTCCTAAGCCTACAACTGACTAAACTTAACATTTAATTTTGAATTCAATTTCCAGTTTAAATTCAAATCTTAGGTAAATAGAATTATAAAGTCTTGAAAATTTAATTAAACACTGGTTATTAACATATCAGATCATGGTAAAAAGATCTAGTTAAAATAAACCTAAGGAATACACTTAATTAAATTCATAACATCTCAAATTTGAAATGCCCAAGTTTAAAGAACTTAGACTATAAAACATTGCTGGGTTTGAAACTTTCACCTAAGCCCACACATAACTTAAGGAAGCTACAAACCAAAAATTACAAGCAACAAAGCCATCATGTGAAAGTTATGCATCTTTTACCCTTTTACCTTGAATTTAAAATAGATCCAAAACTATTTAATTTCACACCAAACTTTATTAACAAAAGCTGTAGGATTTGAAATCTAGTTTCCAGCAAAATTTATTTGACATTTTTTGGAATTCCCTACGAATTTCTATGGATTTTACAGGACAGAAACACTACTCACATGAAATGATAAACACGTTTACACAGAAGTCCCTAAGCAGAACTGTTCCTATGAGTCTAAACCTTTGCAAAAAGCCCCTTAGGTTTCTTTCTCTTCTAACCCGCAGCCCCCCCCCCCCCCCCGGTCAAGGCAGAGGTCGCGGGGTTGACCTGTTTGGCCCGGCGACGGCGATCGCCGGCGGTGAGAACAGAGGGGCGGAGGAGCACCAAGGGCTTCTTGCGCACCTGTGCTTGCTTGGAATCGGGGAGAGATGGCTCGTAGTGGTGGCGCGACGGAAGCTTGCGGCCGGCGGCGAGGTGGAACGGTGGGGTCTGTACTCCGGTGGTCGGAGAGGGCGGGGAAGTGGTCGATTAGCTTCCGAGCGAGGTGGAGATGCTCGGGATGGGGCCAATCGAAGTCGGGGAGAGCTGGAGATTAGAGTTCCACGATGAGGCCGAGACGGTGGCGGGCGACGCTCGTCGGTAAGGAGCTCTGGTCGGAATTGGGGAACAATTTGGGATCGGTGAGCACGGGTAGGGGTCAGGGAAGCTCGCAAGGGAAGCAAAAGGGGTGAGAAACGCTTGCTGGTGGCTGCCCACTGCGACCCGTGTTTCGCCGGAGGGGAGGAATGGGCGGCGGAGGCAATAGAGCTGAAAGCGTGTACGGTAAAGGGGAAGAGAGCGCAAATGAGGTCTCTGTGTCCTCTTGGTCAGGTTGAGTAGAAGAAGAGAGACGGGAGGATAAGCGTGGGCATGGAAATGGCGGCGACGACGTGGCGGCCGGCGAGCAGCTCGGGTCACCGTGGCACGCGCGCAAGGATGCAGCAGAGGGAGGGGAACAGGGCTAGGATGGGAGGACGACGACGCGTGGACGCGAGCCCAGCATGAGGTGGACGGCGGCGTCTGCAGAGCGGCGGCCAGGGGAGCAGCACTGACGGCGGCGTAGAGAAGGCAGGCCGAAGCAGAGCAGAGCAGGTGATCGGGGAAGAAGAAGAGAGGAGAGGGGATCCAGGGACCCATTTGCAAAATTCAAAAACTACAGGGACTCTTCGGTAATCTAATTTTTCCCACTGATCTAGGGGTTTTCTGAGAAAAAGCCCAACATGAAAATTGTAGAGTTTTTCAAGCTCTACATTTTAGCTTTAAGGCTCAAATCCAAAAACTCAAAGTTTGCAGTATTACTCGTTGAATTTTGAACAAGGTAAAATTTAAATTACCCCTGTCCTTACCAAACGAGATTTTAATCAAATTTTTGTTACATTTGCAAAAATTCATGAAATGTCATGATGACAAAAACTTTTACAAATAGACCCTTAAGTAAACACAAAAGTTACTTCTATTCCACAACTATTTGCACAAAAGACCCTATAGCTTATATTTATTTACACATAGGCCCATACTCTTGCTCAAGGGCTTATTTTCCTTAGAATTTAATCTACCTCTACACTTTTTCCTTATGGTGACCTAAGTTTAACACCTAGTATTATATTTCTCCTAGGTTTTCATGGTCACCTTCCATTCCACCCAACTTACACTTAAAGGCCTATATTATATAGAAATTACAAATATACCCTTAATCATTTGTACTCTACCCATATACCGTAGCAAGCACACACTCTCTTTACACTAAATCTAGTGTCTAGATTTCTAATTACCTAAATGTCACATTGACCGACAACACATTCTGGCACGCCCAGTGGGACTCATCTTCATCGACTACATCAACTTCCACCATCGGGATGTCGAGGGAGGATCCAATCACGTACAAGGAGCTGTCTGTTGAGCACAAGCAGAAGTACGATGAGATCAAAGCCCTCTTCAAAGCCGGTCTCATCAGCTCTTTTGAGAGAACTCACCACCACGGCGTTAGGTGGAAGAGGTTCTCACCTGAAGGCGCTCTTGATGACGTGGACCTATCTACCCCTTCATAAGATCGTACCAGAGCTCTACGCCAGGAGATGAACTACATGGTGGCTCATTCACTGCATCGGCACTCTGAGAGCCTGGTGAACGCTTTTGAGCGTGTTGCGTTGTGCGTGGTACAGGAAATCATGAAGCATCAGTACTCTCCAACGGGACCTACCCTGGGGAGTTACAAAGGAGAAGTGTCGTTCCAGGCCAAGCCACCGTTGCCTTATGCGTTCGCGGCTCTAGAATCACACGGTTCACCGGCTTACGTCATCTACAAGGTGGGAGGTGACTCTGTGGATCACCAGTTCTTCAGCGAGCCGCCCAAGGAGATCCCTCATGGGTATATGTGTGCTTATATACCGGACACCAATAATCCAGTACATTCGGTGCAGAGGGCGGCTAGAGGAATTTCTGGAGTAGATGCCGACAAACAACTGTGGCTAGCTACTTACGCCACTGGGCTGAGTCATGACATCACGCACTTGGCCCCAGGAGTGCAAACGATAGACCAAATCAGCACCATTTTAAGGGATCAATTTGGTATTTTACCAAAGAGGCAAGCGATCGGCTATACTAAGCCGTATCCAAGTGAATATGACTTGATCCCTCTACCGCCTAAGTATCAGCTCCCTGAGTTCACTAAGTTCAGTGGAGCGGAAGGGTCTAGCTCCATCGAGCATGTGAACCGATACTTGGTGCAATTAGGGATGATCTCAGTATCGGATCCCTTGCGATTAAGGTTCTTCTCGCAGTCTCTTACAGGGCCAGCCTTTGGATGGTACACTTCATTGGGCTCTGACTCGATCCGCATCTGGAAGCAGCTGGAGGAGCAGTTCCACATCCAGTACCACTCGGAAGCTGCAGAGTCCGGGATTGCTGATTTGGCACAAGTCCAGCAGAAGCGAGGGGAAACCGTGACAGAATATATCCAGCGCTTTAGGGAGGTCAAGAACAGATGCTACTCGACCCGTATTTTAGAAAAGGAGGTGGTCGAGTTGGCATCCTTGGGACTAATAAAACCGATCAAAGATCTAGTTTTCCAATTGGAGTTCAATTCTTTGGCGCACTTGGTGCAGAAATTGACATCATATGAGCAGCGCCACCCAAAATTATACCAGGACAGGTTCAAGCGTCAAGTAACATTGATCGATGCAGAAGACGCTAAAGATTCTGGGGATGACCAAGAAGTAGCAGTTGCAGAGTGGACTCGGGGGGCAAATCCTGTGTCCTGTAAGTGGGTGAAGTAGCAGGGACCTGCAAAAGGTTTTGACTTTGACGTGAGCAAGGTTGAGCAGATATTTGATCTATTACTGAAGGAAAAGCAGTTGAAGTTGCCCGAAGGCTGTAAGTTTCCTACAGCACAAGAGCTGCAAGGGAGGTCATATTGCAAATGGCATCAGTCTTTCACCCACAACACCAGCGACTGCAAGGAACTCCGTCGACAGATCCAATCGGTTATTGAACAAGCCGATTGATTTTAGGTCAGTATGCCATGAAGGTTGACACCCAGCCTTTCCCAAGCGTGAACATGGTAGAGGGTTGTGACCGATCTGCTTGATGACAATTGGATTTCGCATTTAGCATCAATATGGCAGGGCTTGCGCCACGTCCCCAAAAAGGGGAAAAGGGATACATCATGGAAGAGCAAGTAAGGCATGTCAAGAATCAGCAGCCAGCTTCTTCCGATCTCCTCAAAAAGTATGAATACCAATACCAGCAACAACTCCAGTGTGAAATGGAGGATGAAGAGTATGAGCCATACTAGGAAAAGTTTGAAAAAGCGGGGAGATACGCGTGATCATTGGCACTGCCCGTTCTTCAAGTATTGCTGGGACTCCGGCATGAGCCGATTGCCTACTGTTGAGGATTGCTCAAAGTGCAGATCTTGGAAGCATGATGCAGAAGGGGTCTCGGTGTTTCGACGTTTGGGACCTGTGCAGCCCCAGCATGAGCAAATTCAGCCACCACGCAGAAGGGTGGACTTTGAAGAGGTGGAGGATAAGTATCACCGGCCGCACTGGTGCCCTGATGGACTTAACCATTCCCAGAAACGCAAGGTACAGTGGCTGCGCAGTCTGGAGGAAGCCGAGGCCAGATATCTTGAGACGCTAAGAAAGGCGTGCCCGGATTTGGCGGACAAAGTTCATTGCACCCAGAAAAGGGAATCGCGCCCTCCAAAGAAAGAGTGGCATCCAAAGCCAACAAGAGCCGATGCGAAGACATCGGCTGACGCACATATGGTGTTTGTACTCCCCGCAGAGTTCCATGCCCAAGGCCGTGAAGGTTTATCGGTAGCCCAGCTTGACTTGGGGCCACGGCCAGTCATATTCGAGAAGCCCCAAGCGAAGGATTACAAACATTTGAAGGCTTTATACCTCAAGGGTTACATAAACGGCCAGCCTGTCAACAAGATGTTGGTCGACACCAGAGCAGCGGTCAACATAATGCCATACTCAGTGCTGCATCGGTTGGGGTGGTCCACTGGAGATCTAATCAAGACCAACGTCATGCTGAGCGATTTCAACAGCCAAACTTCATAGGCACAAGGCATCCTTAGTGTGGATCAGACCGTGGGAAGCAAGACTGTCCCCACTTCTTTCTTCGTTGTCAACAGCAAGAGTACTTACACCGTCCTACTTGGGAGGGATTGGATTCACACCAACTGCTGCATCCCTTCCATGATGCACCAATGTCTGATTCGCTGGGATGGAGACAAAGTAGAGGTGGTTCATGCAGATGACTCGATCGAGATTTCACACGCCGCCATGAGCATTTGGGACATGGAAGATCAAGAGCCGATCTCAGGAATTAGTTTGGAAGGCTGTGATCACGTGGAGGCTACAAAAAATGAGGTGAGGCTGGTCTTATCCACTGGCCTTACAGAGTAGACGAAAGGGCGAGCTATTCTGACGCACTTGGCGAGGCCGATCCCCGCGATCGGCCCCAAAAAATAAAATGTGAACTTTTGATGACAAGTGTTGTGCATGATTGTAGCAATTACAAGGAGGCCCGCTCTAGTAGCAGGCCATACATCAATTATAAGGTCTCAAGGATTAATGAAGATTATAAAGTGGCCGATCTTAACGATCGGCTGAAACTCTTTTCGTCACATTCTTTGTCCATTTGCATCATTGACTTGACAGATGACGGAAAGCTTGGATACGGGTTTACATCGGCTGACGAGCTCGAAGAGGTTGATATTGGTCCTAGGGATAAGCCACAACATCCATTTATCAGCAAAAAGTTAAGCCCGTATCTACGAGAGTCGATGATAGCTTTGCTGAAAGATTACGCAGATTGTTTTGCTTGGGATTATACGGAGATGCCTGGGTTAGACTGGAGCATTGTCAAGCATCAGCTCCCTCTCAAGAAGAGATTTCGGCCGTTTCAATAGTGAGCGTGACAAATGAAGGTTGAGGTCCTAGAAGAAGTCAAAAAAGAGGTGGAGAAAATGCTAGAAGCAGGACTCATCAGGCCGTGTAGGTATGCCGAATGGATTTCAAGTGTTGTACCCGTGCAAAAGAAGGATGGCCGATGGTGAGTCTGTGTGGACTTCAGAGTCCTTAACAGAGCTACACCGAAGGACGAATACCTGATGCCTGTCGCAGAGACATTGGTCAACGTGGCTGCTAGTCACAAGATCTTGAGTTTCATGGACGGCAACGCCGGCTACAACTAGATGTTTATTGCTTCGGAGGATATACACAAGACCACGTTTAGAGTACCTGGGGTGGTAAGATTGTTCGAGTATGTGGTCATGACTTTCGGGTTGAAGAATGCCGGTGCCACGTATCAACGAGCCATGAACTACATCTTTCACGATCTGATCGGCAAGTTGGTAGAGATATACACTGAAGACATCGTGGTTAAATTTGCATCAGTTGAGGGACACTTAGAAGACGTATGGCAAGTTCTAGAATGAACCAGAAGGTTTCGGCTTAAGATGAATCCAAAGAACTGCGCTTTCGGCGTATCGGCCGATCAGTTTCTGGGTTTCTTGGTTCATGAAAGAGGGATCGAGATCGGCCTAAAGGGTCAGGAAGCGGTAGAAACAATGGTGCCACCTACTACAAAGAAAGAGCTCCAGCAACTCATTGGCAAGATCAACTTTGTTAGAAGGTTTATTTCCAATCTCTCCGGACGGATCAAGCTGTTTATGGAGTTGGTGAAGATTAAAGTCAACGATGAATTTCACTGGGGGGCAGAGCAACAATGGGCGTTCGAAGATATCAAAGAATATTTGTCAAAACCACTCGTGTTGGTTCCGCCCCAGTAGAACAAACCATTCTATATTTATTTGTCAGTAGGCGACACCTCCATCGCTTCGGTGGTGATCCAAGTGCATGACAGCAAGGAGAGGATTGTGTTCTACCTCAACAGAAGGTTGCTAGATGCGAAGACCAGGTACCTTGAGCTGGAAAAGTTATGCCTGTGTTTGTTCTTTACCTGTACAAAGCTTCATCATATCTTGCTATCTGCCGAAACGGTCGTCATCTACACATCGGACGTTATCAAGCACATGCTATCGGCTCCTGTGTTGAAAGGCTGACTCGGAAAGTGGATGCTTGCATTGTCAGAGTTCGATATCTGATACCAACCCGTGAAGGCAGTCAAAGGGCAAGCGTTGCAGGATCTTATTGTGGAAAGGATCAATACTGACGTAGCAGCACTCTCTGTGCGCGCATGGGCCATGTACTTCAACGGATCGGCTTGTGGAGATGGATGTGGCATAGGTAACCTGCTTGTGTCGCCTCGGGGGGCAACATATTCTTTTTCAATCAGATTACCTACCGCTTGCACCAACAATCTAGCAGAATATGAAGTGATACGTAAGGGTATGGAGTTGCTTCTTGAGGCTGGAGCTGAAGCAGTAGAAATTTTTAGGGATTCAAAGCTGGTGATCTCTCAGCTTACATAAGAGTACAGGTGTGAGAGCGAGTTGCTCTTTCTGTTATGGGTACAATGTCAGGAGCTGATGGTCCAATTTAGGTACATAAATTTCTATTGGATACCTAAGATACAAAATTTAGAGGCCAATGATCTGGCATAGATGGCTTCGGGATTGTTGTCGGTCAAAACCCACCGGCGAGCAGCGACAGGCAACACGAGGAGCCGGGAGGCTTCCGGGATTGCTGGTGGATCCCGATCCCTCGGTCAACGGCCCAGAAGTCCGGCACATGCCCTGGCTTAAGGAAGTGCTAGGCGTGCCACCTGACCTATACCTGATCAGGAAGGTGTAGAAATCGTTATCAGCTATTTTCCTGCATGCACAACCACGTCAAACATTAGTCCGAGCCGCGACCGGCTCTTAAAACGAGTCCCAAGATCGGCTAGAAGAAGTCGACGGAGCCTCTACACTGGGTCGGGCCTGTCCTTGTACCAGGTTAGACCTCTAGGTAACCCTCAGAATCGGCTACAAGAAGCCGATTGCCACATTTAACAGATCGGATCTATTAATATTCAAGCGTCTTGTACAAATCCGATAGAAAAAGATAAAAGCATGCTTTGTAATTACCAAGCTAATCCAATCCACGACAGCAAAAGCCTTCACCGTGTAACCGGAACATCCTACGCGTAGTTAAGCCTAACGAACATGAAAGATAACAGGACGCTAACCTAAAAAGAGGCCTAAAAACCAACTAACAAGTCGATTCCCGGAACAATCCCTCCTTAGATTACCATCAGGCACCAAACATGCAGCCGGAACATTTAACTCGTTTGAAGGGCCTAATCATACGGATATTAAACCGAATTCTTATAATACAAAGAATTACCGTAACAGATTAGATCTACTAAACAAGAACAGAGCAAGGTGCTGCCCTTACACCTGGGATCACGTACAAGGGCAGCTAAACGATTACGAACAGCAAGCAAAACATGGATCTACTATTCAAAACCAATGCAGCATCATAATCGTTTAAGATAACTAGTGTTACTCGCCATCAACAACGCTTCAGTACGAGAAACACAAAGATAAATAGATAAATGCGATGCTGCCCTGACCATGTAGAACATGATCGGAGCAGCATGTCAGTTACCTAGAGAAACCCTTGGAAAAGGGGTGGCGATGTGCCGAGAGTTTGTTGTGAATGTTTGATTGATTGTTTTATTGAATCTCACGATACAAATTTATAGTCCGGAGACTTGATCTTTTCTAACTAATCCTAGCTGATTACGATACAATCTCTAACTTACCATATTTAAACTATCCTTACTAGATACACGGCCATCCCAGTTCTTGACATGTTTGCACAGAAGCCGATTCGCAGACTGCTACAATGATTTCCTTCAACCCATGTTGCTCTTGGTCCATCCCTTGGCCCAGTCAAATTATGGTGATAACACATGCCCCCCTGATTTTGGCAATGATAATTCCGAAACCATCGCCTCTTCGACTTCTAAGATTTGTACACGCACATGCCGCTCCTAATGCCATCGGATGCGACCCCTCGGCTTCCAGGGCCTGCACGCTCGCGCTGCCTTCCAATGCCATCGGACGCGACCCTTCGACTTCCAGGGCCTGTACGCGCGTGCTGCCTTCCAATGCCATCGGTCACGACCCTTCGACTTCTCCCTCGGGAATCGTGATAGCACCGCTTCACCTTCCATCTCTACCTTTATAAACTGGCACCGGCGGATTTACTTCTATTCATATTCTTCCTCCGTGCATTAACCGCACCAGCATATTCTGCATCCCCCGACGATGGCTTCCTTTTCCTCTGCCTCCTCTAATTCCTCTTCATCTGCTTCCATAATCTCCATCACCTCTCCCGACTCTGAAACCTCCAGGGAGGCAACGCCGAAGTTCAATCCAGTAGCTTCATACGAGATTGGGACGCAGAGGAGTGGGACTTCAGCATTTGGTTGGAGGACGATGAGTCCCTGACTGACGATGAGGACCTCCAGATTCTCCTTTATGGGGAACTGGACGAAGGCAACGATGATTCCTGGGATGACGATTTCTTCTCTTCCTCGGAAGACGATGCCGAGGACACTTCCACCGACGATGACTCGGCAACAGGAGGATTCCTACGCGGCGGATCGTCGACTCCAGAAGACGACGGGGACGCCAACGATGACGCCGGTCCTAGCAGCGGTGATGGTGGCAACAGCAGCAGCAACAGCGGCGGCGATAGCAGTCATGATGACACCAGCGCGTCCCCCCCGTATAAGCACCGCAAGTCCTTAGGGACCTACTGGTGGTAGTTCGTAGGGCCGTCCGCCGTTGTGCACAGAGCCGGTAGATCGGCTTCTTTTGTAATAATCTCTTGTAGATGAACCTTTTTATTTCAGCAAGCCAATGTGTGAAAATTTAATCTTAAGGTCCGATGGCATCGCATCGGCCCTTCTCCTTGAATTGTCCGGGCCAATCCCCTGCTTTTCCTTTATTCTAGATCAGAAATCTCAGAGACCTTCAAGAACTCGAGTACCCTTCAAATGATCTCGCTAATAACAAAAGTACTCTGTCAAGATCTACCCCTCCTTTTCTTCTGCCATCTGGCTATGTGCCAAAGCAAGTCGAACCTGCTTGTGTTGCTACTGCCTTTCCCCGATCCCCAATCAAGTCAAAAAATATGATTATCAAGAAAATCTCGCAGAGAAGTCGAACCTGTTCTTTTAAGATCAAGAAACACCTGCGACCAACTTCTCTGCTTTTATCAAAGCCCGGGACTTGCCGGTTCTAATTATTGCTTCTAAAGTCGATGGCTTGTCATCAGCTATTCAATCTTTAGCTCCGTGCATGGATCTGCACTGCTTTTTCTTTAGATATCTGACTTGTTTATCTCATTCCACCTTACAGCCTGATGCATTGCAGCGGCTTTTAAAGTACCCGATAGATACTGACCTGCAGCTTGATATACCACAAGGTACCCGATCAGATCAACTTGATGTACCACAAGGTACTCGATTATATCAACTTGCAGCCCGATGCATCACATTAGCTTTCCTCGCAAATACCCTGATTGTGTTGGTCCCTAGCCTGATGCATTACATCGGCTTCATCACTCGTCTTCCCACATGCTCGGGAAATATTTCTTGAGATGCTGGCCATTGACGGCTACCGGAAATTTAACTCCATCCAATTCTTCAAGCATGTACGCATTCCCTGTTAGAACTTGATCAACTCTATAAAGCCCATGCCAATTCGGAGACCATTTACCATATGCCGCGTCCTTAGTCCCCAATGGTAGCACTGCTTCCCATACTAAATCACAAACTTGGAATTCCTTCGGTTTAACTTTCTTATTGTACGCGCGGGCTACCTTGGCCTTATTTTCCTTGATCTTTTCCAATGACCAAAGCCTGAGTTCTGTAATGTCTTCCACATTGTCGCTCATTAGTGCAGCATACTCTTCAGCAGTCAAATCATTCTGAAACTCTATCCGTCTTGAACCGGCCGTAATTTCCCATGGCAAAACGGCCTCCTGCCCATATACCAAATGATATGGTGAAGTTCTTGTTGCCCCGTGCATGACACATGATAAGCCCATAACGCTTCTGATAATACTTCATGCCAATGCCGTGGGTATTCATCAATCTTCCTTTTGATCAGCTTGATCAAGCTCTGATTGGACGCTTCGGCTTGTCCATTTGTTTGAGCATAGTACGGAGATGACCTGATCAATTTAATCCCCATGTCGGCAGCGAACTTTTTGAATTCATCAAATATAAACACCGACCCTCCATCTGTTGTAATGGTTTGAGGGATCCCAAACCTATGAATAACGTGTTCTTTGATGAAATTGATGACGTCCCTCGACGTTACTGACTTCATAGGAACAGCCTCTACCCACTTGGTGAAATAATCTATGACGGCCAAAATAAACTGATGGCCTTTACTCGATGGAGGATTAATCTTACCGATCATGTCCATGCCCCAGCCTCTGGATGGCCAAGGTTTGATGATAGGGTTCATTGCTGACACTGGTACAATTTGTATTTTCCCAAACCTTTGACAGGCCTGGCATCCTTTATAATACTTGAAGCAATCTTCCAGCATATCAGGCCAATAATATCCCGAGCGTCTAATTAACCACTTCATCTTGTGGGCTGATTGATGAGTAACACACGCACCTTCATGGACTTCATGTAAAGGCCGATTGGATTCAATCGGCCCCAAGCACTTAAGCAGTAGCCCTTCTAGGGTCCTGTAGAACAAGTCATCCCCCATCAGGACGTACTTCATGGCTTTGTAACGTATCTTCTTAGGTGCCCCCCCGAGCCAGATCCTTCAAGTAATTGAAGATATCGGCTCTCCAATCCTCCTGATCCAGCAGGTTTATTGGGAAATCAGCTCCATCCGTCGTGTCCTTGTAACCTGAAGCCATCTGGGCAAGATCATTGGCCTCAGAATTTTGTACTCTTGGTATCCAGTAGAAATTTATATATCTGAACCGGGCCATTACCTCCTGTCATTGTCTCCATAAGGGAAACAACAACTCACTCTCACATCGGTATGTCTCCATGAGCTGAGAGATGACTAGTTTTGAATCCCCAAAAACTTCTACTGCTTCTGCTCCAGCCTCAAGAAGTAATTCCATACCTTTGTGCACCGGTTCGGCTAGATTATTGGTGCAAGGTGTTGGCAATCTGATTGAAAAAGAATACGTTGCCCCCCGAGGCAAAACAAGCAAGATACCTATGCCAGAGCCATCTCCACAGACCGACCCATCAAAATACATTGCCCATGCACGGATGGAAAGTGCTGCTATATCTGAGCTGGTTCTTTCTGCAATGAGGTCGGCCAGCGCCTGCCCTTTGACTGCCTTTGCAGGTTGGTACCGGATATCAAACTCTGACAAAGCAAACATCCACTTACCAAGTCGGCCTTTCAACACTGTGGCCGACAACATATGCTTGATAACATCTGATTTGCAGATGACAACTGTCTCGGCGGAAAGCAGGATATGGTGGAGTTTTGTACAGGTAAAGAGTAGATAAAGGCATAGTTTCTCAATTTTGGGGTACCTTGTCTCCGTATCTAGCATCCTTCTGCTTAGATAAAAAACAACTTTCTCCCTGCCATCCTGCACTTGTATGATGACTGAAGCGATAGAAGTGTCACCTACTGACAGATAAATATAGAATGGTTTGCCCTGCTGGGGTGGGACTAACACAGGCGGCTTGGATAAATATTCCTTGATATGTTCAAACGCCTGTTGTTGCTCTGCCCCCCAGCGGAACTCGTCATTGGCTTTAATTTTTACCAACTCCATGAATGACTCGATCCTTCCTGACAGATTGGAAATGAATCTCCTGACAAAATTGATCTTGCCAATGAGTTGTTGGAGTTCCTTCTTTGTAGTAGGTGGCACCATTGTTCTTACAGCTTCTTGACTTTTTAATCCGCTCTCAATTCCTCGTTCATGAACCAGAAAACCCAGGAACTGACCGGCCGATACGCCAAAGGCGCACTTCTTTGGATTCATTCTAAGCCCGAACTTCCTAGTTCGTTCCAAAACCCGCTGTAGATCTCCTAAATGCCCCTCAACCGATGCAGATTTCACCACCATGTCATCAATGTAGATTTCCACCAGCTTACCGATCAAGTCATGAAACATATAATTCATGGCCCGTTGGTATGTGGCACCAGCATTCTTCAGCCCAAAAGTCATGACCACATACTCAAATAATCCCACTGCACCTGGTACTCTGAATGCGGTCTTATGGATATCTTCTGGAGCCATAAAAATTTGGTTATAACCAGCGTTGCCATCCATGAAACTCAATATCTTATGGCCAGCAGCTGCATTAATCAACGTTTCCGCAACCGGCATTGGGTACTCATCTTTTGGTGTAGCTCTGTTAAGATCTCTGAAGTCTACACAGACTCTCTACTGGCCATCCTTCTTCTGTATAGGCACAACACTGGAAATCCATTCAGCATACATGCATGTCTTGATGAAGCCTGCTTCTATCATCTTTTCGACTTCTTTCTTGACTTCTTCTAGGACTTCAGCCTTCATTTGCCGCGCTCGTTGCTGGAACAGCCGAAATCCTGGCTTTAGAGGGAGCTGATGCTCAACAATACTTCTATCCAACCCGGGCATCTCTGTGTAATCCCAGGCAAAACAATCCGCATATTCTTTTAGCAACACTATCATCGTCTCTCGCAACTCTGGATTTAACTTCTTGCTGATAAATGTTGGCCGTGGCTTATCCCCAGGACCAATGTCGACTTCTTCCAGCTCGTCAGCAGATGTAAACCCGTATCCTAGCTTCCCTTCATCCATTAGGTCGATACTGCAAATAAATGATGAATATGAAGTAAAAGGATTCGGCCGATCGTAGGGACCGGCCGACTTGTTCTTTTCATCAGTTTGTGCCACTTTACAATCAACACATGGCCGGCTGCTCGAGCGGGCCTCCTTGCGATTATCATAATAACGTAACATGGATGACAAAAACAATTCAATTCTTTTTTTTGGGGCCGATCGCAGGGATCGGCCTCTCCTGTTACTTTGGTGCGAACTGACTTTGGCACCCCATCTACTCCGTAAGGCCAGTGGATAAGACCAGCCTCACCCCATTTTTTGTAGCTTCCACGCAGTCGCAGCCTTCCAAGCTAATCCCTGAGATCGGCTCTTGGTCCTCCGCATCCCAGACACTCATGGCGGCATGTGAAACTTCAACAGAATCGTCCGCATGGACTACTTCTACTTCATCTCCATCCCATTGAATCAGACACTGGTGCATTGTAGAAGGGATACAGCAATTGGCATGGATCCAATCTCTCCCAAGCAGAACAGTGTACGAGCCCTTGCTGTTGACAACAAAAAAACAACATAGGGACGGTCTTGCCTCCTACCGTCAAATCCACGCTGAGGACTCCTTGCGCCTCTGAAGTTTGTCCGTTGAAGTCACTTAACGTGATGTTGGTCTTGATCAGATCCCCAACAGAATGCCCCAACCGGCACAGCACTGAGTACGGCATTATATTAACCGCTGCTCCTGTGTCGACTAGCATCCTGCTGACAGGCTGGCCATTTATGTAACCCTTGAGATATAAAGCCTTCAGGTGCCTATAATTCCTTTCTCGGGGCTTCTCAAATATGACTGGCCGTGGCCCCAAATCTAGCTGAGCCACTGGCACCTCCTCGTGGCCTGGTGCATGAAACTCTGCAGGAAGAACAAATACCATATGTGCATCAGCCGATGTCTTTACATCGGCTTTCGACTTCTTGGGACGCCACACCTTCTTAGAAGAACTCTCTGCTTCCCGAGGGTGGTGAACCTTTTCCGCTAAATCTGGCCGCGCCTTCCTTAGTGTTTCCAAGTATTGGGCCTCGGCTTCTTCCAAGTTGCGCAACCGCTGCACCCTCCACTTCTGGGACCGGTTAAGTCCATCAGGGCACCAGCGTGGTCGGTGATACTTGTCTTCCTCATCTTCTGAATTTCCCCCTGTGCGTGTTGACTCGGCTTGTCTACGGCGGGGCTACTCTGGTCCCAAACGCTGGAAAACTAAGGCACTTCTTGCATCTTGCTTCTGGGACTTGCACTCTGGGCAATCCTCAAGGGTGGGTAGTCGTTTCATACCAGAATCCCAACAGTATTTGAAGAATGGGCAATGCCAATGATCTCGCGTATCCTCTCGCTTCCTGAGGCGTTTCCCAGTGCGCCGCTCATACTCTTATTCTTCAGTCTCGCGTTGGAGACGCTGTTGATACTGATACTGGTATTTTCTCAGAAGATGAGAAGAAACCGGTCGTTGATTCCTGATGTGCCTGACCTATTCTTCGGTGATGTAGTCCCTTTCTTCTTTTTGGGGCCGATCGCAGGAATTGGCCTCTTGATGTCGTGATGTGCGTCCTGCCATGTTAACCCCGAACGTGAAATCCAGTTGACGACGTGTTGACCGGTCGTACCCTTCCACCATGTTTACATTTGGGAATGGTTGAGTATCAACCTTCATGGCGTACTGCCCCAAGATTAATCGGCCTTGCTCAATAGCCGATTGTATCTGTCGCCGGAGTTCCTTGCAGTCACTAGTACCATGAGTGAAAGAGTTATGCCACTTGCAGTATGATCTCCCCTAGAGCTCCTGAGCTGTTGGGATCTTGCAACCTTCAGGGAACTTCAACTGCTTCTCCTTCAGGAGCAAGTCAAATATTTATTCAACTTTGCTCACGTCAAAATCAAATCCTTTCAAAGGCCCTTATTGTTTCACCCACTTGCAGGACACGGGTTTTGCCCCCCGTGCCCACTCTGCAACTGCTATCTCTTGGTCATCCCCAGAATCTTCGGAGTCTTCAGCGTCAACCATTACTACTTGATATTTGAACTTGTCTTGGTATAATTCTGGGTGGCGTTGCTCGTATACTGTCATCTTCTGTACCAGATGAGCCAAAGAGTTGAACTCCAGCTGGAAAACCAGATCTCTGATCGGTTTTACCAGTCCCAAAGATGCCAATTCAACTGCCTCTTTTTCTGAAATTCGAATCGAGTAGCACCGGTTCTTGACCTCTCTGAAATGCTGGATGTACTCCGCCACTGTTTCTCCCCGCTTCTGGTGGACTTGTGCCAAATTAGCAATCCCAGCTTCTGCAGCTTCTGAATGATATTGTATATGGAATTGTTCCTCCAGCTGCTTCCAGGTGTGGATAGAATCAGGACCCAACGATGTGTACCATCCAAAAGCCGGCCCTGTGAGAGACTGCGAGAAAAACCTCACCCGCAATGGATCCAACACCGAAATCATTCCCAGCTGCGCCAGATATCGACTCGCGTGTTCTATGGAGCTGGATCCTTCTGCTCCGCTGAACTTGGTAAACTCAGGTAGCTGATACGTGGGCGGCAGGGGAATCAAGTCGTACTCACTTGGATACGGCTTGGTGTAGCCGATCGTTCGCCTTCTTGGGAGAATGCCAAATTGATCTCTCAAAATGGCACTAATCTGATCTACTGTATGAACTCCTGGGGCCGAGTGCGTACCTTCATGACTCTGCCCTATCGCATAAGTAGCCAGCCATGCCTGTTTGTTGGCATCGACTATAGATGTTCCTCCAATCGTTCTCTGCGTGGGTTGTGCCGGGTTACCACCATCTGGTATATACGCACAAACATACCCATGCGGTACCTCCTTGGGGGGTTCACTGAAGAATTGATGATCAGCAGGGTCACCTCCCACCTTGTATATGACATATGGTGGAGAATTGTGTTGCTCTGGGGCTGCAAATGCGTAAGGCACTGGTGGTCTGGTTTGAGAAGGCAACTCCCCTTTGTGGCTCCCTAAAGCAGGTCCTGTTGGAGAGTACTGGTGTTTCATAATTTCCTGCACCACGCGCACCGCGACGCGCTCAAGGGTGTTCACCAAACTCTCAGCATGTCGATGTAATGAGTGAGCCACCATGTAATTAACTTCCTGGTGGAGAGCTCGCGTGCGTTCTTCCGTAGGAGTAGACAGATCCACTTCGTCAAGTGCACCTTCAGATGAAAATCCCTTCCATCTGATGCCGTGGTGATGGGTTCTTTCAAATGAGCCGATGAGATCGGCTTCAAAAGCAGCTTTTATTTCATTATACCTCTGCTTGTGCTCATCAGACAACTCTTCAAAAGTAATCGGGTTCTCGTTCGGCATCTTGACAAAGGAAGTCGATGAAGCCGAAGAAAATGATGCAGCCGATTGTAGTCGATGTAGTCGAAGGAAGTAGTCGATGTAGTCGATGAAGTAGTCGATGATGTCGATGAGGTCCCACTGGGCGTGCCATAATGTGTTGTCGGTCAAAACCCACCGGCGAGCAGCGACAGGCAACACGAGGAGCCGGGAGGCTTCCGGCATTGCTGGTGGATCCCGGTCCCTCGGTCAAGGGCCCAGAAGTCCGGCACACGCCCTGGCTTGAGGAAGTGCTAGGCGTGCCACCTGACCTATACCTGATTAGGAAGGTGTAGAAATCGTTATCAGCTATTTTCCTGCATGCATAGCCACGTCAAACATTAGTCCGAGCCGCGACCGGCTCTTAAAACGAGTCCCAAGATCGGCTAGAAGAAGCCGACGGAGCCTCTACACTAGGTCGGGCCTGTCCTTGTACCAGGTTAGACCTCTGGGTAACCCTCAGAATCGGCTACAAGAAGTCGATTGCTACATTTAACAGATCGGATCTATTAATATTCAAGCATCTTGTACAAATCCGATAGAAAAAGATAAAAGTATGCTCTGTAATTACCAAGCTAATCCAATCCACGACAGCAAAAGCCTTCACCGTGTAACCAGAACATCCTACGCGTAGTTAAGCCTAATGAACATGAAAGATAACAGGACGCTAACCTAAAAAGAGGCCTAAAAACCAATTAACAAGTCGATTGCCGGAACAATCCCTCCTTAGATTACCATCAGGCACCAAACATGCAGCCGGAACATTTAACTCGTTTGAAGGGCCTAATCATACGGATATTAAACCGAATTCTTATAATACAAAGAATTACCGTAACAGATTAGATCTACTAAACAAGAACAGAGCAAGGTGCTGCCCTTACACCTGGGATCACGTACAAGGGCAGCTAAATGATTATGAACAGCAAGCAAAACATGGATCTACTATTCAAAACCAGTGCAGCATCATAATCGTTTAAGATAACTAGTGCTACTCGCCATCAACAACGCTTCAGTACGAGAAACACAAAGATAAATAGATAAATACGATGCTGCCCCGACCATGTAGAACATGATCGGAGCAGCATGTCAGTTACCTGGAGAAACCCTTGGGAAAGGGGTGGCGATGCGCCGAGAGTTTGTTGTGAATATTTGATTAATTGTTTTATTGAATCTCACGATACAAATTTATAGTCCGGAGACTTGATCTTTTCTAACTAACCCTAGCTGATTATGATACAATCTCTAACTTACCATATTTAAACTATCCTTACTAGATACACGGCCATCCCGGCCCTTGACATGTTCGCACAGAAGCCGATTCGCAGACTGCTACAATGATTTCCTTCAGCCCATGTTGCTCTCGGCCCATCCCTTGGCCCAGTCAAATTATGGAGATAACAGGGATACAAGGCTGTGGCAGACAGAGCCGATCTTTAGGTACACCTGCTGGAACAAGGAGACTGGAGAGCCAATATCTTCAATTAGTTGAAGGATCCGGCTCGGGGGGGGGCACCTAAGAGGATACGTTACAAGTCCATAAAGTACGTCTTGATAGGGGACAACATTTTCTATAGGACTTTTGAAGGATCGTTGCTCAAATGCTTGGGGCCGATTGAATCCAATCGGCTCTTACATGAGGTCCACGAAGGCACTTGTGGGACTCACCAATCGGCTCATAAGATGAAGTGGCTGATTAGGCGATCAGGGTATTACTGGCCCACCATGCTTGAAGATTGTTTCAAGTATTATAAAGGATGTCAGGCATGTCAGAGGTTTGGGAAGATACAGATGGTACCAGCGTCAGTAATGAACCCTATCGTCAAACCATGTCCGTTCAGAGGTTGGGGTATGGACATGATCGGCAAAATTAATCCTCCATCCAGCAAAGGCCACCAATTCATTTTGGCCATCACAGACTATTTTACCAAGTGGGTGGAGGCCGTCCCTATGAAGTCAGTAGCATCCAAGGATGTCATTAACTTTGTTAAAGAACATATCATTCACAGGTTCGGGATTCCTCAGACCATCACAACAGATGGAGGATCGGTCTTCATATCAGAGGAGTTCAAAAAGTTTGCTACTGACGTGGGCATCAAGCTGATCAGGTCATCCCCATATTATGCTCAAGCAAATGGACAAGCTGAAGTGTCTAATCAAAGCCTTATCAAGTTGATCAAGAGAAAGATCGATGAGCATCCTAGGCGTTGGCATAAAGTCTTATTAGAGGCATTGTGGGCATACCATGTTTCGTGCTACGGAGCAACGAAAACTTCACCTTATCACCTAGTGTATGGACAGGAGGCCGTATTATCGTGGGAGATTACGGCTGGCTCGAGACGTATAGAGTTCCAAAATGACCTAACAGCTGAGGAATATGTTGCTCTAATGAACGAAAACACTGAAGACCTTACAGAGCTTAGACTTTGGTCACTTGAGAAGATCAAAGAAAATAAAGCCAAGGTAGCCCGTGCATACAACAAGAAAGTCAAGCCAAAAGAATTCCAAGTCGGAAATCTGGTTTGGGAAGCAGTGTTACCATTGGGGACTAAGGATGCAGCATATGGCAAGTGGTCTCCGAATTGGCATGGGCCTTATAGAGTTGACCAAGTCCTACCTCGGAACGCATACATGCTTGAGGAGTTAGATGGCGTCAAGTTTCCGGTGGCTGTCAATGGTCAACATCTCAAGAAATACTTCCCAAGTATGTGGGATGATGGGAAATAAAGCCGATGCTACGCATCAGGATGTGAGCTGATACGAACAGATTAGTCCGTACAAGCGAAAGCCGATGCTACACATCAGGCTATGAGCCGATACGTTCAGTTGGCCCGTACAAGCGAAAGCCGATGCTACACATCAGGCTGTGAGCCAACACATTCAGTTGGCCCGTACAAGTATTTTGTACCCAACACACCGGGTTGACCAAATAGCTGATGTAGAACCATCGACTTTAGAATTTTGATTTGAGTACATGCAGGTTTTGAATGAGAACGGGCTACAGGAGGTGATTACAAAATAATCTACTGAACAAACTCGTCGATGGCTGCGATAGCCTCAACGCGGATGTGATTAGCTTCGGCAATCACTGCTTCATCATCCTTGTCCTCACCTGACAATATCTACCGAATCAAAACGCTCAGCTCTACGAGTTCTGTCTTCAGCTGGGCGGTCAAGTCTTCTGCTTCTTGTTTGGGGCTGGCTATGAGGTTCTTCTCTTCTTGGATGCGTTGCTTGGTTGCCCGGACCTTTGCCTTGAGGTCTTCTAACTCCTTCTCCAGAAGTTGAAGCCTTGGAGAATGTGCAGAGGTGTCAGTCTTTTGCGTCCAAAGCCGCCTTCTTCTTGTTAAGCAGTTGACACCTCTCGGCAATATCGGCTTTCAAGGGGGCTTGTGAGTGACGGGCTTCAATCCTCTGCCGAGCCTTTTCTACCTTTGCCCGAAAGAAAGGCAGATGTCCGGTTGGCCAGAGCTTGATCTGAAGGTCTTCCAGGAGTTGGGGCTTGATCTCCTTAAGAATTTGACTCACTCCATCAGAATCCTGGACCAAGGCATCAATTAGAGCCGATAGCAGACCCTTTATACAGAGGAGTTGGCTAGCGACACCGGACGGCTCTGGCTGGTGATCATCCACTTCGAATATGGCCAAGCCGATGGATGCGGGGTCAAATGAAAGCAACTCCGAGAGGTTTAGACCCTAAAAGAAGACAGAAAGTTAGTACAGTACAAGGGAAGAAAGATACAAACGGCTCAGGGGTATAACATACCTTTCCTTGAGAAGGATCGGTAGCCAATGAGGTGACAATCGGCTCCTGCAGAGAAGGACTGATAGCCGAGGAGGTGACAATCGGCTCCCGCAGAGAAGGACTGACAGCCGATGAGGTGACAATCGGCTCCTACAGATCCTGTAGGCCGACCAAAGTGTTGGCTGGCGTTGCGAGGTTCTCTAGATTCTCCAGGATTGGATCCTGGAGGTTGACCAAGGTGTTGACCATCGCCAAAGGATTCTCTGGAGCCTTTGGGGGTCGGGTCTTCTTGGCGCACTTGCTCTTCCCTGGAGGAAACGTGTGGCAGAACCAACCTGAATTACACCAGCTCAAGTACGCAAATCCTCTCTCCAGGGCTCCAACGTACTTCAAACGGTGTAACCCATTGGCCTGTCGGTTAACGTCCCGATAAACCACCGAATGCAGGATCAAATAAGGTACCTCGCACGAAGGCGAGTCCAGAGATACAATCGCCATCATATTTTACATCACAGGCATTTATATCACATGAGTGTCCAAAAGTAACATAAGTTCCCAACTGATGGAAATTATTACAAAACAGTTTAAGGTTTCAAGTCATGGCAGCGGAGTTTAAAACACTGTCACTGTACACGTCACCAATACAGACATCATGCTAAGCCCTGGCATGACATCACTCGGTATGATCAGTGTTGGCAGGGGACGGGTCCCATTCCACGGACCAACCATCCGGAAGAGCATAGGGCCATGGCGCAGGCAGAGTAGAGTCCTCAGAGGGATTACCTGGAACAAAAATTGCAAGACTGAGTATTCTAATACTCAGCAAGGCTTACCCATTTCATGGTATACTTAGCCATATAACTAGACTTATGAAGGCTTTAATGGTTCTGGGTAGAGTTTTCAGCTGAAAAGCAACAAAGAGTAGATCCTTAATTTCAAATTTTAGCTTTCAAGTTCTAGTTGATTATCCATTCTAGGTAAGCACCTATACTACTCAAGCATGGTAGAATCTTTAGCCAAACATCATCTTTGATAATCATAAAGTTGCTCTTGTTACTCTATGTGGCAAAGGAATCAAGCAGTCTCAAGCTCCGCAAGAAACGGACGATTCCTGAATCGAATTTCAGCCTTGCAAGGGTAAACCTAACTCACACTCTTGGAACGTTCAATGAGCATTCCGAAGCAACCATTTGCCTTTCATTCCGACTCGTGGATCAGATCCACCACAAGCGACTGCAGGACCATACGCACAATCAATGTGCAGGACGTATGTCCGTAGTGCGACTACATGACCATACTCCTGGTTGCCCTGCAACACGTATTCCCACACGTCGAAGCGAGTAACGGGAAAAACCAAATACGAGTGGTGGGAGGTATGTCCACTCCTCGGGCCGATTGGTTATTAGGCTTACCGCTTACCATATTTCACGGCATGTGGCTAGTACTTTCAAACGCTTAACCACCGCTACCACACACTGCGACCTTATCAATTTTCATCAACACAGATGGGGTATCATCTCGACCATGATACTTCACATAAATCCCATCCGTCATCCTTATAGTGATTACAGGAATATAAACACTACAAGTCCTATAAACTCGAGAGTGACAGGCAATCACTCAACTTCTACCGGTCCTATTAGCGTAGCAGCTATTCGGACTCAAGTTCTAGTATTCAGTACATCGGCTTCTGGGAATATGCAACTAGGGTTTCTAGATAATTCCTAAGAACTTAATGCACAAGTATATATATATAAATGTAGATTGCAGTGTAAATAAAGTAGTGGGTTATGTCCGGGGCTTGCCTCCTTGAGTGGGGCTGGGGGCAGGAGTGTCAAAGTTTTCCGAACTTTGATTCGGAGCTTCAGTTAGATTTCCGACGACGTTCCCGGGGCCATCAGAATAACCTCCTTCTGTTTCCGGGATCAATTCGTAGTTTCCGTCGGCGAGAGTGGTAGAGTCTATATGATATGCAAGGGTGTAGTTTAATAGATGCACATATTTTTATTTTATTTCACGATAAAGTTGCAATCCAATGAAAACATAATTCACTCATCAAACATCTTATTTACTCTTTTACTGGGCAGTCATTTATCGAGTATAAACTAACTTAGTTAGCTACATTAGACAACATATTTCATTTTTACAGAACAAACTACCATAGCACTGGGGTTGAAACTTTTATTAATTATAGATTAAGCTATGTCAAAGCTACTGTAAATTTTTCGAGATTTATTCTCCACAGAATTAATTCTGAGAAAATAAAAAAAATTGACCACAAGCTAACAAGATTCATTTTTAGCTTCTGTTCTAGTCATGAACTGGTGCTCAAATTTTATAGACAGAAACATATGACTAAAACAAGACTCTACATAAATTTCCAGGATTTCTTAAGCAAGAAAACTATTTAACATGATTAAAGCTCACTTAAAAAGTATTAAATCAAAGAAATAGCTAAACAGAAGGAATGACCATGAAATTTTTATAGCAACACTAGAGTCACATGAACATCTCACCACAAAACTTTCACAGCAAGACATGGTTTCAATCATCAGTTAAGGAAAAGATAAAAATAACTAGCATTTAAACACTAGTAACACAAATCTATTTTTACAGCAAAAACTTTTAACTAACACCCAACATATTATGATTCTACTATAAAGATCTCTTCAAGAGGATTCCAAAACATCAAGATTTGCATTTTTCTAATTTTTCTCTGAATTTCTATGGATTTTTAAATCTTGCAACAAAAAATAACAAAGGAGTCCCTGAAGGCACTATTCATTTGAGTCACGGGTTTCGCAGACAGCCCCCTGGGCTTTTGTTTCTTTCAACCCGAGGCCCTTGGCCGTGCTCAGAGGGGGGGGCGTGGGTTTGACCGGCCAAATCCGGCGACGGTGATCGCCGGCGGCAACGGTGGAGGGGCGTGGAAGCATCACCAAGTCCATGCGCACCTGTAGCTGCCTGGAATTGGGGTCGGGGTGACCAGTAGTGGCGGCGCGACGAGAGCAGGCGGTCGGCGGCGGAGGAGAACGGCGGAGACGGCACTCCGGCGAGTTCTGGGCAAGGAGGAGGGGTCGGGAAGCTTCAGTGCGGTGTGGGGAAGCTAGATATGGGGTCAATTGGAGTCGAGGAAGGTCGGGGATGGGTGCTCCACGGCGAGCAGGGGGGCGGCGGTGGGTGGCAGTCGCCGGCAGTGGCGCTCCGGCCGGAATTGATGGCGGTTAGGGGCTGGTGAGCACGAGCAGATGATGGGAAAGCTCGCTAGGGGGTCGGTGGGGGCAATGGGCGGTCGACGGCGGCTACCCACGGTGGCTAGTAGCTCACCGGACTGGAGGAATGGGCGGCGGTGGTGATCAGGGTACTGGGCGCCGTGTAGGAGGAGAAAAGAACACGAATGAGTCAGGCAGGAGTGTAACATTCAGGTAATTAGGGTTATAGACACTAGGTATTAATGTGTTATAGGTATGCTTGCTATAATACATACAAGTTGTACAAAGAACTAGGGGTATATTTGTAATTTATGAATTATGTAAGTACTTGAGTGTAATTGGGTAAAAGTACTCTTAAGTGGTAAACCTAAATGATTATAGAGAAGAAAAGCGCAAAAGTTAAATAAAACCTAAGAAAAATAGACTTTTGTTGAAAACTAAGGACCTATGTGTAATTAATACAAAGATATAAGGGTTTACATGTGAAATGATGAAAAGGTAAAAGTAAAACTCAGATTTACTTAAGGGCTAAAGTGTAAAAAGGGCATGCAATCTTGCAAAAAGACCCTAAACATTAAAGCATTCTGTTTGAATTATAATAAAAAGCTTATAAATTGAGTTGTGTTCAAAAATTTAAAATAAAACTATATCCTTTGAGAATTTGAAATTGAACCCTAAAGCATTGTTGTAGGGTTTGAAATTCTTTACAACTTTGCTTTAGACATTTTTTCTCACTAGGCTTTTGTATCAACGGGAATTCTTTCTTTACAGAGGAGTCCCTAGAAATTTCTAAAATTGCAAATGAGTCCTTCTGACACCTGCCTATTTCTTCTTCCTCTGGCGCCCTGCTTCCCCTCTGTTTCGCTCTGCCACCGCCGCTCACCGCCGGCGCAGTAACCGAGCTCCACCTCCAGCTTCTGCACGTGCCCACGCGTCGCCTGAGGGTCTTCCCACCGCCCTAGCTCTTCTCCGTTGTCTCCTTCCCCGCGCGCCACATCGCCCTCCTTCTGCCGCGGACTGCCAGCACCACCGGCCGCGGTGATCTCCTGAATTTCATCCGCCGGACCTATGTAGCAGCCCCGGACCGCAATGTTGCCCTCCCTTCTCACTCTTTCCCTTCCTGGTGGTCTATACAAAGCAGCACAGCATCCTCCTGCGCGTGTGCCCGCCGACCGCCGCCCCCTCCATTGCTACCGCCCCTCTGCTCCACGTCGAGCTCACCCTTTCAACCTCCCTCTCCTAGAATTGACCCTCGGAATTGGGTTCCCTCCTCGCCCTGAAGCTTCTAGGCCAAGCGCCATCACAATTCCTCACCCGAGCTCGCCGGAATTTCGGCCGCCGCTCGCCGGAGCTACTGCTCCCGTGGGCAGACCGCCACCGCCCTTCCCCACTTTCCCCAAGGCCTTCTACAGGTAGCCCTTGACCCCCTGATGCTTTCTCTCCCCTTGCCCCTCGCCGCCGACCCCGGGGATCGCCGGATTTCGGCCGGAGCTGAGCTCTCCCCGACGGCCATGGCAGCAGGGACTCGAGTGTATGGATTCAAGTTTTTCTAAGGGCCTAAACGCAAGAGTTCAGTCCTTTTTCATGGATTTCAAACCTGATCTTTGGAAAATCATAGGAATGTATAGAAAAATCAGAAAAATACCAAATTTGTTGGGTTGGAATCCTTGGGCTAAATTCTACAACTTTTGTTTCATAATCATGCTGTGAAAATGCATAGTTTGTTCTGTATTTTAAATACAAGTAAAGGGATGCTTTAATTAAATCTTGTGATCCATAGCCTTGCTGCTGTTGATTTTTGGAGCATGTGTTGCATATGGTTTGAGTAGCCTTGTGTAAATTTTTGAGGCTTAGATCAGCCCTCTAGCTAGAATATGTTGCCACTTTTGTTATATGTTAATGAAACCTTCACAAGTTAATTTCAAAAGCATCTATGCATATTTATGGATGAAATTTCTATCATAACTTGATATTTATAAGTATGATCCATCATAAAAATTTGAGAATCAGAAACCTAATATAACTTGAGTTATAAGTTTCAAACTTAAATTCAAAGGTAATTCATAAATAATAATTATTAGGCATGAAAAATTATGAAACTTTTCTGGAATACTAATCTTAAGTAGTTTATGATATCCTTAAATTTTGAACCCTAGTTTTAGTATAAAACTCCAGTTATAATTGCATCTTGAAAATTTAAATTTGATCTTGTTTAATTTTGTGGCTTAGTTCCTTTTAGAATAAAATTCCAATAAAACTGCAGTAAATATATCTAATACAACTCTATGCTCAGTAAATTTTGTAGCTCCTGTTTTGAAGTATCTTGCTCTGTAAAATTCATTCAAGTTATCTATGTAGTTTAATTAAGTTAACTCTTGTGATTTATTTATTGCACTAAATATTCTGAAAAATCTAGGGTAATGTTATTTCAATTAAACCCACTTAGGATAATTTTCATAGTATTAATTTATTTTTCCTAACTTAAGGTTTGCTTAATTAATCAAAAGTCAGCCATAATTAAATAATAACCTAAGGTTAATTATAATGTTTAGTTAATAAAATAAATGAAGTTGCTAAGTGTGTTTAGTTGTTGCTTATGGTAACCAAACATGCTACCTAATGTAGTTAGTTGAATGTTTAGGGTAAACCGCCCTGTTGCTTAACGTAACTAGTTAGTTTAGTTGATACTCGATAAATGACTGCCCAGTATAGGGTAGTTATGTTATTGTTGTGATGCGATGTTCTTTTATTTGGATTGCAACTTTATCATGAATTGAAATGAAAGTATATGCATCCATTGACTCCATCTTACATATCATATAGACTCGACCACTCTCGCCGACGGCAATTACCAGCTAATCCCGGAACCAGAAGGAGGTTGTTCTGAAGATCCCGGGAACTTTGTCGCGGAATTCTCTGAAGCCCCGAACCAAGGTTCGGAAGATATTAACTTGACTGACCCCAGCCCCACCAGCGAAGGCAAGCCCCGGACATAACCCTTACTTTGTTTACACTGCAAACTATTCTATTTATATATATATCTTGTGCATTACGTTCTTAGGAATTGTTTGAAAACCTTAGTCGCATAATTCCAGGAACCAATGTACTGAACACTAGAACTTGAGTCCGACTAGATGCTATGCTGATAGGACCGGTAGAAGTCAAGTGATTCCCTGTCACTCGCGCGATATAGGAATTGTGATGTTTACATTCATGTTATCACTATAAGGATGACGGACGGGAGTTTTATGAGGTATCACATTTGAGATAATACCCGTCTGTGTTGTTGAACTGGATAAGGCCGCAGTGTGTGGTAGCGGTGGTTAAGCGTTTGAAAGTACTAGCCACATGCCGTGAAATATGGTAAGCGGTAAGCCTAGTAACCAATCGGCCCGAGGAGTGGACATACCCCCCACCACATGTATTAGCTTCTTTTGGTTACTTGGTTCGACGTGTAGGAATACGTGTTGCTGGGCAACCAGGAGTACGGGTTTTGTAGTCGCGCTACAGACGTATGTCCTGCACTTTGGAAGTGCGTATGGTCCTGCAGTCGCTTGTGGTGGCTCTGATCCACGAGTCGGAATGAAAGGCAAACGGTTGCTTCGGAACGACCCTTTGGTGTTCCAAGCGTGTGTGTTAGGTTTACCCTTGCAAGGTTTTGAAATTCGATTCAGGAATCGTCCGTTTCTCGCGGAGATTGAGACTGCTTAATCCCTTTGCCACATAGAGTAACAAGAGCAACTATGTGATTATCAAAGATGATGTTTTATTAAAGATTCTACCATGTTTGAGTAGTTATAAGAGCTTACTTAGAATGGTTAAACAACTAGAACCTGAAAGCTAAAAGTTGAAAGTAAGGACCTACTCTTTGTTGCTTTTCAGCTGAAAACTCTACCCAAGACCTGAAAAGCCTGCATAAGTCTACTGAAAAGCCTGCATAAGTCTAGATACATGGCTAAGTATACCATGAGCGGGTAAGTCTTGCTGAGTATTAGTATACTCAGCCTTGCTTTTGTTGATCTACTTCAGGTAATCCCCCTGATGAGCCAGCATTCATTACACCGTGGCCCTACCCCTTGCCTGATGGTTGGTCCGTGGAGTGGGATCCGTCCCCGGCCAACACAGATTCCGCCGAGTGATATCATGCCAGGGCTAGCATGATATCTGTAATAACGACGTGTACAATGTTAACGCTTTTCAAACTCCGCTACTTTGACTTAAAACTTAAACCTGTTTTGTAATAATCTCCCTTCACTGGGAACTGATGATGCTTTGTATACTTTTGTAATATATATCTGCCTGTGATGTAAAATGTAATGGCATTTATATCTCTGGACTCACCTTCGTGTGAGGTACCTTGTTGGATCCTGCGTTCGGTGGTTTATCGGGACGTTACCCGACAGGCCAATAGGATTATACCGTTTGAAGTACGAGGTAGCCCTCAAGAGAGGACTCGCGTACTTGAGCCGGTGTAATTCAGGTTGGTTCTGCCACAAGGAGCTGGAGAAGGTTATGGACAGTAGAAAAGAAGCTGAGAGGGGTCGCTCGGGTCCTTGCCATGGCGGCGGCGAGCTGGCGGCCGAGCAGTGCTCCTGGCGATCGTGGCACGCACAGGGACGGCCAGCAGAGGAGCAGCAAGCGGCGGGAAGGTGTCGGGGCGACGCGTGGAGGTGAGGGGAAGCAGGAGGTGGAGCGGCAGCAGCAGCACAGCAGCGGCCGAGGGGGGTGTACTGCGCCGGCGGCAGAGGAGGCAGAGGAGCAGAGCGTGCCAGAGGAAGAAGAAGAGAGGAGGGGGTCCAAGGGGTCTCGTTGAAATTTTCAAAAATCTCAGGGATCCCTTTGTAAAGTAAAATTTCCCGCTGATCCAAAACCCTAATGAGAAAATGATCAAAATAAAAGTTGTAGTGTTTTTCAAACCCTACAAAATTTCTTTAGGGTTCAAGTCCAAAAACCCAAAGTACAAAGCTTTAATTTTAAATTTTGAACAAAAGGTAAATTTAATAAGGTTTTGTCCTTGTTGAGGTAGATTTTATGCAGTTTTGGGCATAATTGCAAGTTTTCATGTAATGTCATGATGACTTGCATTCTTACACTTTGGCCCTACGCAAACTTTGAAAGTTACTTTTGTACTTCAAATATTTTGCATAAAAGGACTCATACTTTAGCAAAAATTACACATAAGTCCTTATTTTCACATAAACACCCAAATTTCATATAATTCAACATATCTATTACAATTCCTTCCCTAGTGTGATACAAATTTGACACCTAGGGTGGCACAACCTTCCTATGTTTTTTTTTATTTTACCTCCCATTCTTACCCATTTAACACTAAAGGGCCTAAATTTTTCAGAATTACATAAATACCCTTTTTCCTTTGTACTTAAATTTGAAAAACACATACACAATATCAAACATACACACTTTATACTAAAATCTAGTGTGTTTATAATCCTAAATACCTGAATATCACAGCCTTCCCCCCTAAAAAGAATCTCGTCCCGAGATTCTGGAGCAAAATGTAATCGGACGATTAGATTTGGGAGTTGGCTTGAAGGAAGTTTGGAAAATTTCGTTGAAGATAAGATTCGGTTTCCCAAGTCGCTTCTCCTTCAGTATGATGACTCCATAAGATCTTATACATCTTAATCTTCTTTCTTCAGGTGACTCTTTCCTTGGTATCAAGGATTTGGATGGGTTGTTCGGTATAAGATAGATCAGGTTCGATTTCAATGGCTTGTGATTCAACGATCTCAGTAGGCACTTTGATACATTTCTTGAGTTGAGAGATATGAAAGACATCATGAACGGTAGCCAACTGAGAAGGAAGATGAATTCTATAAGCCACTGGGCCACAGACTTCAAGGACTTCAAAGGGTCCGACATATCGGGGTGCTAACTTCCCTTTTATGCCGAAACGCTGAACACCTTTGGTAGGAGATACTTGGAGATAGACAAAATCTCCTACTTGGAATTGCAAAGGTTTTCTTCTTTGATCTACATAACTTTTCTATCTAGACTGGGCTGCTTTGAGGTTGGCTTGAATAACCTTAACCTTATCTTCGGCTTCGACAACTAGGTCTGGTCCGAAGATTTTGCATTCGCCGGTCTCAGACCAACTCAAAGGAGTTCGACATCTTCGACCGTATAACGCTTCAAATGGAGCCATTTGAAGATTGGACTGGTAACTATTGTTGTAAGAAAATTCGGCCAAGGCGAGACATTTGTCCCAGCTTGTACCATAGTGAATAATGCAAGCTCGGAGCATGTCTTCAAGAATTTGGTTAACTCGCTCAGTCTGTCCATCAGTTTGTGGGTGATATGCAGAGCTTCGCATTAGTTTGGTTCCAAGAGCAGACTGTAATTGTTCCCAAAAGTGTGCAATAAATTGTGCCCCTCGATCAGAAAATATGGTCTTAGGAATACCATGCAATCGAACAATTTGATCAAGATAGACTTCGGCATACTTCTTGGCAGAATAAGTGGTATGCACATGAAGAAAATGAGCAGTTTTGGTAAGTCTATCAATGATTACCCATATGGAGTCATGTTTTTGAGATGTGTTGGGAAGACCAACTATAAAATCCATACTAATGTCTTCCCACTTCAACGATGCGATGGGTAGTGGTTGGAGTGTACCAGATACTCTTAGATGACTGGCTTTGACTCTCTGGCACGTATCACATTCGGATACATATTTAGCAATTTCTCTTTTCATCCTGGTCCACCAAAAGTTTTGCCTAAAGTCTTGGTACATTTTAATACTACCAGGATGAATAGAAAACTTGGATAGATGTGCTTCATCAAGGATTTGTTTGCGAAGCTGGTGATCCTTAGGTACAACAATACGGTTGTTGAACCATAGAATTTCTTGATGATCAGTGTGGAAACATCTATATTTTGCTTCCCCCTGAGATAGTTTCAGCTTGATAATTTTGATACCTTCATCACATAATTGCGACATGATGATTCTATCTTGAAGTGTGGGTTTGATAGATGATAGATTCAAACTACCTTGAGGAATGATTTCCAAGATTGAGTTTCCTCATCTGATAGCAAAGAGTTTCATTGAAGATTTCTATGGATAAGCAATGACAATGTGCCTTGCGGCTAAGTGCATCCGCAACCACATTGGCCTTATCAGGATGGTAGTGTACCTCAAGATTGTAGTCTTTGATCAGTTCTAACCAACACATTTGCCTCATATTTAGGTCAGCTTGAGTAAAGATATATTTGAGGCTCTTATGGTCAGTGTAAATATTACACTTGGCACCCATAAGATGATGTCTCCAAATCTTGAGAGCGTGAATAACAGCTGCCAGTTCAAGATCATGGGTTGGATAGTTTTGCTTATGATTCCGGAGTGCTCTGGATGCATAAGCAATGACCCGGTTGTTTTGCATTAGAACACAACCAAGTCCGGTTCCGGAAGCATCACAATAGACATCAAAAGGCTGGGTACTATCTGGCTGAGCTAGCACTGGGGCAGTCGTTAGAAGTTTTCTCAGGGTGTGAAATGCTTCTTCACACTTATCATCCCAATGGAACTTAACCTCCTTCTTAAGTAGCTCAGTCATGGGTTTAGCTATCTTGGAGAAGTCAGGAATGAATCGGCGATAATATCCTGCCAATCCAAGGAAACTTCGGATTTGATGGACCGAAGTTGGAGGCATCCAATCCATAACTTCCTGAAACTTTAGTTGGATCAACCGATATGCCTTTACTGGAGATAGTATGTCCCAAAAATTTCACACTATCCAGCCAAAATTCACATTTAGAGAATTTGGCATAAAGGCGATGATCACGTAGTCGTTGAAGAATGACACGTATATGATTAGCATGATCTTCCTTAATCTTGGAATATATCAGGATATCGTCGATGAAAACCACGATGAATTTATCAAGCTCCGGCATAAAGACTGAATTCATAAGATACATGAAATATGCCGGTGCATTAGTGAGTCCAAAGGACATAACCAGATATTCGTATAGTCCATATCTGGTCGAGAAAGCTATTTTTGGAATATCACTAGGTTTGATCTTGATCTGATGATAACCAGAGTGTAGATCAATCTTAGAGAAGACCTTAGCTCCAGCTAGTTAATCGAACAAAATATCAATGCGGGGAAGAGGGTACTTATTTTTGATAGTGACCGCATTGAGTGGACGATAGTCGACACATAGCCTTAAGCTATTGTCCTTTTCTTTACAAAGAGAGTGGGACAGCCCCAAGGTGAAGCACTTGGGCGTATAAAACCTTTGTCAAGAAGATCCTGGAGTTGGATTTTTAGCTCGGCCAACTCATTAGGAGGCATACGATACGACCTCTTTGAAATAGGAGCGGTGCCAGGTTGAAGCTCAATAATGAACTCGATGTCTCTGTCTGGTGGCATTCCAGGCAAATCATCCGGAAAGACATCGGGATACTCACAGACTACGGAAATATCTTCTACTTTAATGTCTGTGATAGCATAGGCACAAGAGTAAAGATACTCTTGCTAAGGCAGATAGAGGGTGGTGGCTCCTTTATATGGTGAGTCAATCTCAATAACTCGGGAAGAGATATCTAGCAGTACTCTATGTTGTGTCATCCAATTTGTTCCAAGTATAACATCAATACCCTCTAAATTTAGCAGAACCAAATCAGTTTTGATTATTTTGCTACCTAACTGAATTGGCACACTTTTAACCATTTGGTTAGAAGTAATTTTTCCTCCGGGGGTGGAAATCATATATGACCCCTTGGTAGGACAAAGATCAAGTCCTATTCGGGTATCACAGTTGTTACTAATGAAACTATGAGTTGCTCCTGAATCGAATAATGTAACAACTGGCTTGTGATGAATACAGAATGTACCCGACATGACGGGGGCTCCATCCGGAAGCTCCGCAAGGGTGGTGAAGTTAACTCGCCCTTGCCAGACTTGCATCATTGGCCTTTTGCCCTTGTTCTGGTTATTCTGATTAGAACCTTGCCCTTGATTAGGCTTCCTGGGCCGCGGACAATCTTTGATAAAGTGGTCCGCACTACCGCAATTGAAATAGCGATTGGTGCTGCTTCTCTGCTGAAATTGTTGATTATTTGGCCGTGGGCCAAACTGTTGCGGCTGTTGCGGAGGCACTGGAGGTCTGTATCCTCCTTGTTGTTGGGGCGGGCGGAAAACAAATCTGCCAGGTGGGGCATTTTGCTGCGGCGCTCTGGGCGGTGCATTCCGAACAAATCGATACCGCGGTGGTTGAGCACTTGCGGGTCCAGTAGAAGTCTTTCGCTTCTTTTCGGCATGGTGTACCGTGATGCAATCCTCCTGGGTCAGGGCCATGTTAACCAGTTCACAAAGGTATTGGCCTTCTCAAGGTTCAGACATTCCTTGAGCTTAGTGCTTAAGCCCCGACGAAAACGATCTTGCTTTTTGGCATCACTGTCAGCGTGATAACCCGCGTACTGGCACAGATGATTAAATGCCTGTGCGTATTGCAGTACGGTGCGGGTGCCTTGGGTGAGTGCCAAGAACTCATTTAACTTCCGCTCCATCAGCCCTTTAGGTATATGGTGTGCCCTAAAAGCATTCTGAAATTCTTCCCAAGAGATAACATGGCCATCAAGTTGCATGGCACAATAGTTATCCCACCAAATACGGGCGGCACCACGAAGTTGTTGGGTAGCGAAGTGAGCCTTGTTGGAGTCCGCACATGGAATCGTAAGAAGAGCAAACTTGGATTCAATGGTGCGAAGCCAAGCATCAGCATCAAGGGGCTCCTCAACTTTGCTGAATAGCGGGGGTTGAGTACTGAAGAAATCTTGGTAGTTTGCCACCTGGGGGTGAGGATCATCACGACCTCCTCGTGATTGCTGGCGATTTTGGTTCTGTTGTGCCTGCACTAGCAGATTAAGAAGTTCGGTCTGCCGAGCCATAACCTCGGCTAGATTTGGAGGTGGTGGTGGCGGTTCTTGGGAACCGCTGGCCTGATCTGCTCGGAAACCTTCCGGGGTTCCGCGCGTGGCTCCAACCATCTGAAACAAAGGAGATGTCCATTATTAACCACATATCCTTACTCCCATTTTCAGAAGATATACCACTACTATAGATATGTAATTCACATGTTCCATTCAACCAACTCATTTCAGATGCAAAGATAATGAACAAGATGGTAGAACACATGGCTTAGATTACAATATAGATACGGGTTGTCCTTAACATTATACACCAGGGTAGTCCGTACACAGGCCATCTATATTACAACAATTGGCACCAGGTCTAGGTAGACTACTTACTACCTAAGTCACTACACTTTACATGGGTTACACTCTAAAGAGTCGACAATCTGAACAAATTAGAAATCGTCAAGATCACCTACAGAAGACTGGCTGCCGGAAGAGGAGTAATCTGGCTGAGGGTTGGGTTCTGGATCTCCATGCTCGGAGTCGAGGTCCGAAACTCCCTCAATTTCCTCCGGGTCTTCTTCTCCACCTTCAGGTACTACGGGTGCAGCAG
The DNA here is from genome assembly GCF_002211085.1 of Panicum hallii. Lineage (NCBI taxonomy): Eukaryota > Viridiplantae > Streptophyta > Magnoliopsida > Poales > Poaceae > Panicum > Panicum hallii. Next base: position 39,730,625 of record NC_038045.1, on the reverse strand, counting down.
GAGGTACTGACTGCTGCTGAAGTTCTTCGATGTGAGCATGGGCGTCGTCAACCTCGAGAATCAGGTCGTGGATTTGCTCCTGGAGGAACTCAATGATTGTGTTGCACTGAGTGATTGTTGCATCACTCTCATTGATCTGATCCTCCCGATGAAGGATGGTCTCATCTCGTGCTGTGATAACTTCATCCTTCTCTGTGACCAAGGCTTGAAGCTCCACTATCTGTGTGACTTGTCGGTCAGCATTTCGATAGTGACCTTGAGCTATACCAGTCAACTGACCCATGCTGCGGCGTAACAGGATCTGATAATGGTGCTGAACATTCATAAACCTGATAGTACCTTGGAGTGTTTCTTCGGCTGAATCTCCCAACATATGGCCATAATGGGCTATCCTGAAATTCCACTCAGGATCATTGGAGTCTATAGCAGGGAATAGACCGATGGGATGCCCGGCAACTTCCATGGGATGCTGGTTGTAGAAGATATGGATGGCCTCAAGAGCAGCAGTCTCGATGGTGTCGACAAGATGATAGCCAACCACATCGACCTCAATGGGTTGCCACTGAAAATGGAAAGGATGCTGAGAAATAGTCACCTTCACTCTGCATCGCGGAACACCTTCCTCTCTATATTCCACTCCGTCGTACTGGGGAGGCTCGGTGTAAAAGAATAGACTGAGTGATTCCCATAAAAGATGGGGAAAACCCTCCCAGTGCAAGGGATTGGTATGAAGATGCCCTGCATGATTCCAAGAAACGTTCGAAGGAGCTGCCATCTGAAGCAAGAATTCAAATGGTGAGATTTTGAAGGATACCAAAGACTCAACTAAGACTAGCACAAGAATCCTATTGAAACCATACTAAAGATAGACAACACTCTACATACCCTTAAAAGAACCACACATCCAATGCATTCACTTTGTTTGATAATGGATTATGCATGCACGTACTACTCGACCTCACAACCAAAACAACTGTCGAATATCCTCGGACTTGCGTGGTTAATTTCGGTGGCATAATACATACGTCTCTCACTAATAACTAGTCGATAAGTCCTATCTGTCTTAGCCTCTTAATCGTGGTTAGTGTACCTGCAGAAAACCACAATATATATCTAATGAACCTTTCATGCCAGCATGTCATGAAAGCGTTTCCAATCATTACTGTTCACTATAGAAACAGCATCTGTACTATTACCGCCATACAGACAACGTTAATATACGTTATCGAAACAACGTATTCACGGGGGTACCGCAAAATGCGGGGGTATGAACAGCGATCGTCATACCCTACGCCGAACCATTTACTCCCAATATAATTGTCACACCCGATTTATAAGAACATAAATCGAGCAATCATATATGCGCCAGGATCAAGTCACGCATATATACAACAGATTATCAAGATATCACAACACATGTCACGAATAATATTAACATAAATCGTAAGTAAATCATGAATAAATTATTTTATTACAACCGAATCAAGAATCGGTTCAAGAGTTGCGGAAGCGTAAAAGAGATACATGAAGAGCTGGGCGCCACAGGGACGTCGACTGGGAGACAAACGCCTAGAAGTCATCGAAGCCGCTGACGTAGTCCTCCACGTTGCCGGGCACTGAGCAGCAGTCGAAGATATCCGAAATAGAATAGAAGAGTAGAGAGGCAAGTGTGAGTACAAACTAGTACTCAACAAGTATAACACGAGTATGAGGCTCTAAGGTTAACTGACTCAACTGCATTAGCTTTTAGTCTTGGCAAATTTTATTAAAGCTAGTTACTACAGGTGGATGAATTACCATAAACCCAATTGCATAATAAATTAGTCAATATTAATTAAGACTACTGAGAACCATCCAAACCAAAACCACCCGGGGAATCTCCCTAATCAAAGGTTGATAACCCCACTAATCAGACGGAGGATCTGGGCCGCTCGTGACTGTGAGCACAGCTGATATATCAGTTTTACACTCTCGAGAGGTTGCACAACTTTACCCACAAGTCGTGAGCTACGCTAGTTGTTCATCACACTTCCTTAGGTGAGATGGCTAGCAAGCACACTACGAGACCGTTACAAAGGATCACGTTGGTAAGGTGTAACCGCTAAGGATTCTGGATCAGCAACGATGGGGCCCACCTTCGGGGGTACAAGCACACAGCACAGACCAAGCCGGAGGAGCAGGGACCATTGAAGCCTACCACCCCTCTTGCCCACGCAGGTAAGTCACTCCCGAACCAAAATGACCTAATTAGTAAGTCAAGACCGTCCCATTCCAGTCTTGTGGTTGCGCGGTTGTCCCAGGTCGTCGCTCTATGAACCGGTCCTTATGGAGAGTGGCCAACCAAGCACTAAGCACCGTGCTGGCCCCCTAAACCAGGTTTCTAACAAAACATCTTTTAAGGACGCACAAACCACTCAAGCACACAGCACAGAGGGTCGGCTCCAGAATTAAGTTGCATAAGACCATTAATCAAATTAATTAAAAAGGACCAAGATTTGTTATAGCGCAGCAACCTAGCACAACTAACCAAAATGCAACCCATAGGATATATATATAAAGGATATAAAGGTGGCTAGGAAGTCCTTATAGGCATACAGAATTAAAATGCAGTATGAAATTGTATTTAAAGGTGATAGGAGGTTCATGTTATACTTGCCTTCCTCGTACTCTCCCGGCTGCTGCTCGAACTGCTCGGAAGATGGCTGCTCCTGGTACTGCTCCGGTGGCTCGACGTCTACTCACGATCGTAATAGCAACACATGGGCCACACATGCACACACATGCAAACAATAGCAAAATATAAGGAACAGTACACCAATACAATGGAACAGCACATAAAACTAGCCTAAAGCTATTCTACGCGTTATAACGATCGCGTGGATATAAAGAACACCTAAAATGGAGCTAAAACGCGAAAACTACGCTTAAAACAAGATCCAGGAACCTATCTGTGAGAAAAACTGGGCCACAGAGGGTTCTGGACAAAAACCAGGGGCCTAAACGTAAATACTTTTAAACTAAAGAGGACTGCGGGTTGATTCTTGAAAAGCGCAGGGACTCTTTAGCAAAAATTGGCAGAGCGAAGAGGTACGCGGCTTCTAATCTGAGCCGTCGGATCTGGATCGAACGGTTCAGATGCACTCCAGTTCGGACGGTCCGATCTGAACAGCGGAGTTCGGACTGGTTCGATCTGGACAGCGCGGTTCGGACTGGTCCGATCCGACAGAACGTGGCCGGCGGCGGGGGGGTCGCCGGAGACACGCTATCTCGCGTTCTCGAGGATGATTCACGACGAGGTCAAGCCCAGGAGACTCAGCACGACACGGGGAACCTAGCTGGGCACTTGCGGAGATGGACTGGGGCTCGGTTAGGGTGGAACGACGGCGAAGGCGGCTCGGGACGGCGGACAACGCCGGCGAGCGGCGTTCCGGGCTCTACGGGTAGCTAAAGGCTACGACATCTGGTGCAAAAGGACCAGGGAGAGGGGGCGAAGCTCACCGAGGGGTTGTGGAGGCTGGAGCTGCGACGGAAGGTGGAAGTCGACGACGACCGGCGGCAAAGAAGGTCGGGCTCCCGCGGGGGAAGGTGACGCCGGGGTGCTCCAGGCTCCTGGACCCCACGGATCAACGCGTGGTGCTCCTGCGAAGCCGGTGAAAGGGTTAGCGGGACCGGAGCGGCACCGGCGGCGAGCAATTGCCACGGCGGCGAGCTTACCCGAGATGGCGTTCGAGCTAAATTCCGACGTGCCCGTGGGTGGAGGTCGAGGACAGAAGCTTTGGGAAGCGTCCTGGCGGCGAGGCGGAGCTACTGCGGGTGATGTGGTGGTCTGAGGTGCAGCGGAACGGCCGATCGACGGTGAGGTCTGAGGCGCTCGCGCGGCAGAGGAAAGAAGGAGGCGGCGGTGCTAGGGATATTCGGCCGATGCAGGGCTAGGTTTAGGGTTCAGATGGGTTGGGTCGGGGCTGCTCTTTGTAGGGCGGCGGCGCTACCTGGGCGTGCGGGCCCGGAGAGATTAGCTCGCCGGGGATCTCGGGAAGGAGTTGCGCCGGAGAAGAAAGGGGAGGGAGAAGGGGCCGACAGGTGGGGTCAGACTGAGGGAATGACTGAGGATAGAAGGAATGACTGAGAAAAGAAAGAATGACTGAGAATAGAAGAAATGACTGAGAAAAGAAAGAATGACTGAGAATAGAAGAAATGACTGAGAAAAGAAAGAATGACTGACCCACCTTCCTGTTTCCTTCCTTTACTTTTCCCGCACCAACTCAAATCTATTTGAATTCAACTCAAATTTGAATTCAACTCCTATGCACTCAACCAAATAAAACTTATGCACCAGCATGAATGCACAAACATGTTGAACCTAAAATAAGTTTTAATTCTTTGCAAATTAAATTATAAATAAATGCAAGCTAGGCAAAATAAATCCTTAGAAAATTACTGGAGCCCAATTAAATTCATTATAAATCTCGATATTTTACCTTAGGGTGTTACAAACCTACCCCCCTTACAGGAATCTCGTCCCGAGATTCGGATAGGCTAGCTAGCAAAGAGATCGGGGTACGTCTTCCTAAGCTCATCTTCTCGCTCCCAAGTGGCCTCGTCTTCCGTGTGATGACTCCATTGAACACGGCACATCTTGATCTTCTTGTTTCTGCTAACTCTCTCGGACGTCTCCAGAATCTTCACCGGATGCTCGATATAGGTCAGATCCTCCTGCACATCCAACCCTTCTATCGGTGCTTGTTCTTCTGGCACCCTCAAGCACTTCTTCAGCTGAGACACGTGGAACACATCGTGCACTCCTGAGAGATTTAGAGGCAACTCCAAACGATATGCCACCTCACCTTTCCGTTCCAACACCTTGAATGGACCAATGTATCGAGGAGCTAGCTTCCCTCGTACATTAAACCTGCGGATTCCTCTCATCGGCGAGACCTTCAGGTATACATGATCGCCCACTGCGAAGGTCAAATCTCGACGACGAACATCCGCATAGCTCTTCTGACGAGTCTGAGCGACCCTCAGATTCTCTCGCACCTGCTGTACCAGCTGTTCGGCTTCCTCAACAATATCCGGACCAAACACCTGCCTCTCGCCAATCTGATCCCAATATAGCGGAGTCCTGCACTTTCGACCATACAAGGCCTCGAAAGGGGATTTCTTCAGACTGGCCTGATAACTGTTGTTATACGAAAACTCTGCATAAGGCAGGCACTTATCCCAGCTGGTACCATACTGAATAGCACAGGCTCGAAGCATATCCTCCAACACTTGGTTGGTCCTTTCTGTCTGCCCATCTGTCTGAGGATGATAAGCAGTACTGAAGCGCAGCTTCGTATCCAACGAATCATGCAACTGCTCCCAGAACCGTGAAGTGAACTGAGATCCTCGATCAGATATGATCTTCTTAGGAACACCATGCAGACAGACAATCCGGGAGATATACAACTCTGCGAGTCTAGCACCGGAGTAAGTAGTGTTCACCGGAATGAAGTGAGCAACCTTCGTCAACCGATCCACTACTACCCATATGGAGTTGTACCCTTTCTGAGTACGAGGCAAGCCAACAATGAAGTCCATAGTGATTTCCTCCCATTTCCACTCTGGAATCTTCAACGGCTGCAATAGACCTGCTGGTCTCTGATGCTCTGCCTTGACACGCTGACAAGTGTCACAGATAGCCACGTACTCCGCAACGGAACGCTTCATTCCATACCACCAGAATCGTTCCTTCAGGTCGTAATACATCTTTGTGCTGCCTGGATGAATAGAATATGCTGTATCATGAGCCTCACTCAGAATCAACTTCCTGAGGTCATTCACATCCGGCACACATATACGACCCTTGTACCACAAGGTACCCTGATCATCCTCCCTGAAATGAGGTGCTTTGCCAATCTTGATCAGGTCACGGATCTCCTGCAGCTTCTTATCATCTTTCTGATGCTGCCTGATCTCCGCCTCTAACGTGGGTTCTGCCTCGAATGATGCACTCGAGGTGTGATGCAAGAAACCCAGGCTCAACTGCTCAAACTCCTCGCATAACTCCTGAGGCATCTGAAAAGCCACGGCCATGTTAACATAGCTCTTCCTGCTCAGAGCATCTGCCACAACATTAGCCTTGCCCGGATGATAGTGAATCTCCAGGTCATAATCTTTGACTAGCTCTAACCATCTTCTCTGCCGCATATTCAGCTCACTCTGAGTGAAAATATACTTGAGGCTCTTGTGATCGGTGTAAATATCACACCTCTGCCCAAACAAGTAATGCCTCCATATCTTCAGAGCATGTACAACTGCAGCTAACTCCAGATCGTGAGTGGGATAATTCAGCTCGTGCCGGCGCAACTGCCGCGAAGCATAAGCTATAACTCTGCCTTCCTGCATCAGGACGCAACCAAGACCATCCCTCGAAGCATCACAATACACCGTGAACCTCTTGCCCTGGTCTGGCAGAGTAAGGACTGGCGCCGTAGTCAACCTCTTCTTCAGTTTCTCGAAGGCATTCTGACGCTCATCAGTCCACAAGAAATCCACACCCTTCTCTAGCAAGGAAGTCAAAGGCTTCGCAATCTTGGAGAAATTCTCAATGAATCTCCGGTAATAACCTGCTAAGCCCAGAAAAGAGCGGACTTCCTTCACCGTCTGTGGTACAACCCAGTCAAGCACATCCTTCACCTTTCCGGGGTCCACAGCAATACCTCCCTTGGAGATAACATGACCGAGGAATGGAACCTCGTCAATCAAAAATTCGCACTTGCTGAGCTTGGCATACAGCTTGTGCTCTCTGAGCCTCTGCAACACAAGCCTCAGATGCTTTTCATGCTCCGCTTCTGACTTGGAATATATCAGGATATCATCAATGAATATCACCACAAAGGTGTCCAGATAATCCATGAAAACCTTGTTCATCAGATGCATGAAGAAAGCCGGAGCATTGGTCAAGCCAAAGGACATGACCGTATACTCGTATAACCCATACTTGCAGGTGAATGCCGTCTTCGGGATATCCTCAGGATGAATCCTCAGCTGATGATACCCAGAACGCAGATCAATCTTCGAGAATACACAAGCACCCTGAAGCTGATCAAAGAGATCCTCAATACGGGGCAACGGATGCTTGTTCTTGATGGTGACTGCATTCAGATCCCGATAATCGACGCACATTCTTTTCGCGCCATCCTTCTTCTCTACAAGCAATACAGGAAAAGCCCAAGGAGAGAAACTGCGACGGATATAACCCTTGGCTAGCAACTCGTCGACAGTCTTCTTAACCTCCTCATGCTCGACAGGAGCCATTCGATAGGGCCGCTTAGCAATAGGAGCTGTGCCAGGCAAGAGATCAATGGAAAACTCAATGTCGCGATCAGGCGGCATACCTGGCAAATCATCCGGAAAGACATCCGGGAATTCAGACACCACGCGAATACCATCCGTGGGTCTAGCATCCATCCGATGAATAAATCCAGAAGGTTCTGTAGCACCAACAGTAACCTCCTGACCATCCGGTGCTGACAGAAGAACAGTCCTCTGAGCACAATCTATCCGGACCCCCCACTTAGCAAGAGTCTCCATTCCGAGGATCACATCAATGCCCTTGGAGTCTAGCACCATCAGATTTGCACTGAAATCTACCCCCCTTATGGCCACACTGACTCTGGGACAGAAGACATGAGACCTCAACTGCCCTCCCGGTGAAGATACTAACATGCATCTCTTTAACGTGCTAGTAGGAATACCATGATGCTCGACAAAAGACTGGGTGATGAAAGAATGCGTAGCACCAGTATCAAAAAGCACTGCAGCAGGATGGGCATTAACCATGAACGTACCAATAACCACGTTGGGAGCCTCGGCCGCTGACTCGGCCGTCACGTGGTTCACCCTGCCCTGAGCTGGGGCCTTGGGCGGTGCTGCACGCCCCTGCTGTCCTGCCTGCGCCTTCCGAGGGCAAACGTTGGCGTAGTGCCCTGGCTCACCGCAGTGGAAGCACACTCGAGGAAGTGCCGGAGCCTGCTGCCCGGCAGGAGGAGTGGGCGCTCCCTGCCTCTGAGCTGGTGGAGCCGGAGGCGCCGGAAGCCTCTGACCCGGTCCCGCCTGCTGCTGCTGAGGATGAGGCGGGAACTGCTGCCGCTGCTGGTACTGCTGAGGCGGCCTCTGGTGCTGCTGCTGCTGCTGTGGATGCGGATAGCGGGGACGAGTGTTGCTGCCCGAAGAGGATGGAGCCATCTTCCTCTTCTTATCCTCAATCTCCCGGCGCTTGCGCTCGGTGTTGAGAGCAGCATCAACCAGCTGGTTGAAGTTGTCGAAGCGGTGGTTCAGCAGCGCATACTGGATGTGATCATCCAGTCCCTCCTTGAAATACTCCTGCTTGTCGCTATCGCGAGCGACGTCAGCAGGGGCATAGCGGGCCAGCTGAAGGAAACGGTCACGGTACTCCGTCACCGTCATAGACCCCTGAAATGACGAACATAGATAACAAGGGTAGAAATCGCTCAATGTGTCAGACTTACGAAAGGGATCAAGGATAGATCAAGCTCAAAGAAATTGCAGAGAATTCCAACCAAATTTACCTGCTTAAGGGCACGGAACTCCTTCTGCTTCATCTTCATTATGCCCCCAGGAATGTGGTGGTTCCTGAAGCGCTCACGGAACTGGTCCCACGTGAGAGCATCACGGTCCCGAGCCGGGTAGGACTCCCACCAGTCAAGAGCGGAACCTCGCAGCTGCCCTGCTGCGTACAGAACCCGCTCTCGGTCGTCGCACTGCGCAACAACCAACTGGCGCTCCACCGAACGAAGCCAGTCGTCCGCCTGGAGTGGGTCCATGGCGTGAGAGAAGGTCGGAGGATGACCTCTCAGAAAATCCGCACGCCGATCACGGGGCTGAGGCGGCGGAGGAGGCGGTGGCTGAGCATGGATCTGCTGCAGAGCCTGAACGGTGTTGTTCAGGGTAGCCATCATCTGCATCTGGAGCTGGAAGAACTGCTCCGGGGTCAGTGGTGGCGGCATCGGCAGCGGCTGACCAGTACCCTGGTTGTTCTGCTCCGGCTGGTCAGAACCGGAACCGGTGCGCCTGGTATTCACCATCTGGTTGCAACAAATGAAATTTATGAGAATAAGATATCGTGCAGCTGCGGAAATGAAACTTCGGAAGGATACGACAGATAGAGAAGGAATATATGTTTTTCCCCCAACGTTCTAACTCAACTTTATTATTTAGTTCAAGTTGGGTTAAGGTCGATTTGCATGAACAAGTTTAACTACTAGACTATGCAATCAACCAAAAATCCAAATCAAGCATTTGCACAATAACAAACATCCAATATTCACAACTTAGTCGAGTTTTCCACACTACTCGACTAACACACTCGTTCTAGCGTATTTTCATCGGGACAACCTAAACTTATAACTTATAAGATTAGGCGACTCAGGCCAACGTCTATGGAGAACTCAAGTTGTTTCTCGGAGAAGACAGGAGAGAGGCAGCAAATCAAGGGCTTAAGACTCAAGGAATAGAGGCAGAAAAATGATGGTTGAAGATTTGCGGAAGCAAGGCAAGAGAAAAGAAGTCCTACACTCGTCCAGATCTATCTAGGCTTCGTCCTACAGTCAACACGGCTCTGATACCAATCTGTCACACCCGATTTATAAGAACATAAATCGAGCAATCATATATGCGCCAGGATCAAGTCACGCATATATACAACAGATTATCAAGATATCACAACACATGTCACGAATAATATTAACATAAATCGTAAGTAAATCATGAATAAATTATTTTATTACAACCGAATCAAGAATCGGTTCAAGAGTTGCGGAAGCGTAAAAGAGATACATGAAGAGCTGGGCGCCACAGGGACGTCGATTGGGAGACAAACGCCTAGAAGTCGTCGAAGCCGCTGACGTAGTCCTCCACGTTGCCGGGCACTGAGCAGCAGTCGAAGATATCCGAAATAGAATAGAAGAGTAGAGAGGCAAGTGTGAGTACAAACTAGTACTCAACAAGTATAACACGAGTATGAGGCTCTAAGGTTAACTGACTCAACTGCATTAGCTTTTAGTCTTGGCAAATTTTATTAAAGCTAGTTACTACAGGTGGATGAATTACCATAAACCCAATTGCATAATAAATTAGTCAATATTAGTTAAGACTACTGAGAACCATCCAAACCAAAACCACCCGGGGAATCTCCCTAATCAAAGGTTGATAACCCCACTAATCAGACGGAGGATCTGGGCCGCTCGTGACTGTGAGCACAGCTGATATATCAGTTTTACACTCTCGAGAGGTTGCACAACTTTACCCACAAGTCGTGAGCTACGCTAGTTGTTCATCACACTTCCTTAGGTGAGATGGCTAGCAAGCACACTACGAGACCGTTACAAAGGATCACGTTGGTAAGGTGTAACCGCTAAGGATTCTGGATCAGCAACGATGGGGCCCACCTCCGGGGGTACAAGCACACAGCACAGACCAAGCCGGAGGAGCAGGGACCATTGAAGCCTACCACCCCTCTTGCCCACGCAGGTAAGTCACTCCCGAACCAAAATGACCTAATTAGTAAGTCAAGACCGTCCCATTCCAGTCTTGTGGTTGCGCGGTTGTCCCAGGTTGTCGCTCTATGAACCGGTCCTTATGGAGAGTGGCCAACCAAGCACTAAGCACCGTGCTGGCCCCCTAAACCAGGTTTCTAACAAAACATCTTTTAAGGACGCACAAACCACTCAAGCACACAGCACAGAGGGTCGGCTCCAGAATTAAGTTGCATAAGACCATTAATCAAATTAATTAAAAAGGACCAAGATTTGTTATAGCGCAGCAACCTAGCACAACTAACCAAAATGCAACCCATAGGATATATATATAAAGGATATAAAGGTGGCTAGGAAGTCCTTATAGGCATACAGAATTAAAATGCAGTATGAAATTGTATTTAAAGGTGATAGGAGGTTCATGTTATACTTGCCTTCCTCGTACTCTCCCGGCTGCTGCTCGAACTGCTCGGAAGATGGCTGCTCCTGGTACTGCTCCGGTGGCTCGACGTCTACTCACGATCGTAACAGCAACACATGGGCCACACATGCACACACATGCAAACAATAGCAAAATATAAGGAACAGTACACCAATACAATGGAACAGCACATAAAACTAGCCTAAAGCTATTCTACGCGTTATAACGATCGCGTGGATATAAAGAACACCTAAAACGGAGCTAAAACGCGAAAACTACGCTTAAAACAAGATCCAGGAACCTATCTGCGAGAAAAACTGGGCCACAGAGGGTTCTGGACAAAAACTAGGGGCCTAAACGTAAATACTTTTGAACTAAAGAGGACTGCGGGTTGATTCTTGAAAAGCGCAGGGACTCTTTAGCAAAAACTGGCAGAGCGAAGAGGTACGCGGCTTCTAATCTGAGCCGTCGGATCTGGATCGAACGGTTCAGATGCACTCCGGTTCGGACGGTCCGATCTGAACAGCGGAGTTCGGACTGGTTCGATCTGGACAGCGCGGTTCGGACTGGTCCGATCCGACAGAACGTGGCCGGCGGCGGGGGGGTCGCCGGAGACACGCTATCTCGCGTTCCCGAGGATGATTCACGACGAGGTCAAGCCCAGGAGACTCAGCACGACACGGGGAACCTAGCTGGGCACTTGCGGAGATGGACTGGGGCTCGGTTAGGGTGGAACGACGGCGAAGGCGGCTCGGGACGGCGGACAACGCCGGCGAGCGGCGTTTCGGGCTCTACGGGTAGCTAAAGGCTACGACATCTGGTGCAAAAGGACCAGGGAGAGGGGGCGAAGCTCACCGAGGGGTTGTGGAGGCTGGAGCTGCGACGGAAGGTGGAAGTCGACGACGACCGGCGGCGAAGAAGGTCGGGCTCCCGCGGGGGAAGGTGACGCTGGGGTGCTCCAGGCTCCTGGACCCCACGGATCAACGCGTGGTGCTCCTGCGAAGCCGGTGAAAGGGGTAGCGGGACCGGAGCAGCACCGGCGGCGAGCAATTGCCACGGCGGCGAGCTTACCCGAGACGGCGTTCGAGCTAAATTCCGGCGTGCCCGTGGGTGGAGGTCGAGGACAGAAGCTTTGGGAAGCGTCCTGGCGGCGAGGCGGAGCTACTGCGGGTGATGTGGTGGTCTGAGGTGCAGCGGAACGGCCGATCGACGGTGAGGCTGAGGCGCTCGCGCGGCAGAGGAAAGAAGGAGGCGGCGGTGCTAGGGATCTTCGGCCGATGCAGGGCTAGGTTTAGGGTTCAGATGGGTTGGGTCGGGGCTGCTCTTTGTAGGGCGGCGGCGCTACCTGGGCGTGCGGGCCCGGAGAGATTAGCTCGCCGGGGATCTCGGGAAGGAGTTGCGCCGGAGAAGAAAGGGGAGGGAGAAGGGGCCGACAGGTGGGGTCAGACTGAGGGAATGACTGAGGATAGAAGGAATGACTGAGAAAAGAAAGAATGACTGAGAATAGAAGAAATGACTGAGAAAAGAAAGAATGACTGAGAATAGAAGAAATGACTGAGAAAAGAAAGAATGACTGACCCACCTTCCTGTTTCCTTCCTTTACTTTTCCCGCACCAACTCAAATCTATTTGAATTCAACTCAAATTTGAATTCAACTCCTATGCACTCAACCAAATAAAACTTATGCACCAGCATGAATGCACAAACATGTTGAACCTAAAATAAGTTTTAATTCTTTGCAAATTAAATTATAAATAAATGCAAGCTAGGCAAAATAAATCCTTAGAAAATTACTGGAGCCCAATTAAATTCATTATAAATCTCGATATTTTACCTTAGGGTGTTACAATAATCAACCTAAATTGATATATTGGCAGCATCTCAAGTAGGCCACTACTTGAGAAACAGCGTTCGGTTCGCATCACCGACGGGAAGGCTAACTCCCCAGTTAGCTGAGGATCCTTACCTTCTTACCTTACCATTGAAGGTGTCGTTACAGAATGTAAAATTGGATTGTGCATAATTTAAGTTTTGATAGAAAAGTAATGCTGAGAGTTAGAGTTATATATATACTATGGCCACATCTAATTCCCTTACTAAACATCACCCTAGGGCTTCACGTACTAAGCACCATCCTTAACAAAACCAACGTAGTTTTGCAAAATACATTGTTGGTCAAATTTTATACTAAAGGTATTTTTAAGGCATTTCATATCTCCACTGTATACTTGTTAGGTCTGATACCAGCTGTGGCAGAACCAATCTGAATTACACCGGCTCAAGTATGCAAGTCCTTTCTCCAGGGCTCCAACGTACTTCAAACGGTGTAACCCCATAGCCTGCCGGGTAACATCCCGATAAACCACCGAATGCAGGATCAAACAAGATACCTCGCACGAAGGCGAGTTCAGAGATACAATCGCCATCATATTTTACATCACAGGTATTTATATCACATGAGTGTCCATGTAACACCCTAAAGTAAAATTCCAAGATTTTTAATGAATTTAATTTGGCTCCAGTAATTTTCTAAGGATTTATTTTGCCTAGTTTGCATTTAATTTAATTAGATTCCACAAAGAATTAAAAAATTTATTTTAGGTTCAACATGTTTGTGCATTCATGCTGGTGCATAAGTTTTATTTGAGTGAGTGCATAGGAGTTTGAATTCAAATTTGATTTGAATTCAAATTGATTTGAATTGGTTTGAAAAGAAAAAGGAAGGGAAATAGAAAAGCAACCCTAGATTCCAGCCCAGCTCGGCCTGTTCCTCTCCTCCCCCTCGGGCCGGCCTCTTTCCCCGCGGCCCATTCTCCTTTCCCTTTCCCCGCGTGGCCCGTTTCTCTCCCTTTCTTTCCCCTCCCCACTCCCTCGGCCCAGCAGCTCCCCCGCGCTCGGCCCAGTCCGCACAGACCCGCCTCCTCCCCGCGCTCTCTCTATCTCTCTCTCTGACCACTTGGCCCCGCTCGGCAGCGCCCCCCTTCTTCTTTGCTTTCTTCCTCCTCGCTCCACTGGCCGCGCAACGCTCGCCGTGATCCTCGCCGGCCTTCCCCGAGCGTGCCCCCCCGAGATCCCCGGCCTTCCCCTTTAAACGCACCCACAAACCCCCTGCGCCCTTATCCCCTACCCGTGGCCGCCGCCCCGAAGCCCTAGCACCACCGCCCGCTCGCTCCGCCATGCAGACCCCTACCCCACCATGTACCGGCCGCCCCGCTACACCCCAGCCCCAGCCAAGGCCCGCATCAGCTTCGCCTCACCGCCAGGAAGCTCCCCAAGCTCGCCACCCGCAACCCTGACCCGTGTAGCGCCGGGATTTTACCGAGGACCGCCGCTGGTGCGTTTGCTCCGCCACCTTGATACCTCGCCGCCGGTATTTCTCCGACCTTCTTAACCCCCGTAGCACCTCCGCAGGAGCTTCACGAGTCGACCCGTGGGGATCAGAAGCCCGGAGACGCCTTGCATCGACCCCTCCGCGAGCTTCCCGCCGACCCGCCGCTCGGACCTAGCCGCCGACACCCTTGTACGGCCATCCAGCTCGTTTCAAGCCCTCGATGAGCATCCGCACGTCCCCCTAGTCCTTTTGGCGCTAGATGTCGAAGACCTTAGCCCTTGCTTAGGCCGGAACGCCACACGTCGGCCAGCGCCGCCGCACAGAACCGCCCCCGCCGCTGCGCGCTCACGCCCGAGCACCCCCGAGGCCCGTAAAGGCCCTAGGTGGGTTACGCAGGTCGCGCTGATCCTCCTTGGCGCAAAGCCAAGCCTTGTTGACCCTCGGAGCATCAAATTCGATGAAGTCCGGTGAGTTCTAGGGCCGCATCGCCGCGGGATTTGACTCCGGTGACCAGCGCCGCCGTTCCCGCGCGCCCAGTCGATCCTAGCCACCCGATCCGAAGCCGACGCGCCAGATTAGATCTGGATCAAGATCGGGTCTGAGCCATTGGATCCAGATCTGGTGGCCCAGATTAGAAAGTACCTTTTCGGCCAGGCAGCTTTGCTAAAGAGACCCTGAGTTTCTTTGTAATCAACCCGCAGTCCACCCCCGCTCAAAAGTAATTCCAGATAAACCCTATTTTTAGCGTTTAGACCCCTGAGCTTCTTAGATATGGAACCCGCAGTCCTTAGTTTTTGCGCAGAACCCCTGGAACCTTCTGTTTTCTTACAGAAAAGTCCCTAGAACTTGTTTTAGCCCTAGTTTTCGCGTCTTAGCTCCATTTTAGGTGGTTTTTGCGCTCACGCGATCGTTGTAACGTGTAGAATAGTTTTAGCTTAGTTTTGTGTGCTGTTTTACTATATTGTTGTACTGTTTCTTATCTTTTGCCCTTGTTTGCATGTATGTGCCTGTGTGGACCATGCTTCGACGTTACGATCGTGAGTAGACGTTGAGCCACCGGAGGAGTACTAGGAGCCACCTTCTTCGGACGCGTTTGAGCAGTAGCCAGGAGAGTTTGAGGAAGGCATGTATAACATGAACATCCTATCACTTTTAAACACAATTTCATACTGCATTTTAATACTGTATGCCTATAAGGATTTCCTAGCCACTTTTATCCTTTATATATAGATACCTTGGGTTGCATTTTGGTTAAGTTGTGCTAGGTGCTGCGCTCTCACACATTATGGTCCTTTTTAATTAAATTTGATTAATGGTATATGCAACTTGATCCTGAGAGTGACCCTCTGTGCTGTGTGCTTGAGCGGCTCACGTCTCGTTAAAAATATGTTTTTATAGAAACATGGTTTAGGGGGCCAGCACGGTGCTTAGTGCTTGGTTGGCCACTCTCCATAAGGACCGGTTTATAGAGCGACAACCTGGGACAACCGCGCAACCACAAGACTGGAATGGGACGGTCTTGACTTACTAATTAGGGCATTTTGGTTTGGGAGTAACTTACCTGCGGGGCAAGAGGGGTGGTAAGCTTCAATGGTCCCTGCTCCTCCGGCTTGGTCTGTGCTGTGTGCTTGTACCCCCCGCGAGGTGGGCCCCATCGTCGCCGATCCAGAAACCTTAGCGGTTACACCTTACTAACGTGATCCTTTGTAACGGTCTCATAGTGCGCTTGCTAGTCATCTCACCTAAGGAAGTGTGATGAACAACTAGCAACCTCTCGAGAGTGTAAAAGCTAATACAGTTGAGTCAGCTAACCGTAGAGCCTCATAATTCGTGTTATACTTGTTGAGTACAAGTTGTGTACTCACACTTGCCTTCTCCACTTTTCTGTTCTCTTTGGGATATCTTCGATTGCTGCTCAATACCAGGCGACGTGGAGGACTACATCAGCGGACTCGACGACTTCTAGGCATTTGTCTCCTAACCGACGTCCCTGTGCCACCCTGTTCTTCATGTATTTATTTTACGCTTCCGCACTCTTTGACCTGATTCTTGATTCAGTTGTAATAAAGAATTCATTTACAATTTATACGCTTTTATTTCATGATATGTGTTGTGATATCTTGATAATTGTATTGTATATATGCGTGACTTGATCCTAGCGCATATATGATTGCCCGGTTTATGTCTTTATAAATCGGGTGTGACAGAATTGGTATCAGAGCCATGTCGACTGTAGGACGAAGCCTAGATAGAAACGGTTGAGTCTAAGAACTTCTTTTTCTCTTGCCTTGCTTCCGCAAAACTCGAAATTCGTTTCTGCTTCTATTCCTTGAGTTCTAAACATCGATTTGCTAACTCTCTGTTGTATTTTCTGAGAATTAGTCTGACCTCTTCTGTAGACGTTGGCCTACAATTTTCTGTCTGTCCTAATAAGCCTAGGATGTCTTGCAAAAGAAAAAAAATATGCTAGAGCGCCTGTTTGTTTTAGTCGAGTGGTGTGATAAACTCGGCTAATCTTTGAATATTGAGTGTTTGTGATTGTGCAAAATGTTTGATTTGGATTTTTGGTTGATTGCATAGTTTAGAAGTTAAACTTGCTCATGCAAATCGACTTTAACGCAAACTTGGATTAAGTAATAAAACTGAGATAGATCATTGGGGGTAAAACCGTACACTCTTTACTCTTTACTTTATCCTGCCAGAGTTTTCTTTCCAAAATTGTACAATATCGGTCTCTTATAAATTTTGTTCTGCTGCAAACAGATGGTGAACACCAGGAGCACCATCACCAGTTCTGGCCAGTAGGGGCAGAACAACCAGAGTACCAGCCAGCCGATGCCGATGCCTCCACCCATGACTCCGGAGCAGTTCTTCCAGCTCCAGATGCAGATGATGGCCACTTTGAACAACACTGTTCAGATGCTGCAGCAGATCCACACTCAGCCGCCACCTCCTCCACCGCAGCAGCCTCGCGACAGGAGTGTGGACTTTCTGAGGGGTCACCCGCCGACGTTCTCCCATGCGGCTGATTCACACCAGGCAGACGACTGGCTTCGTTCGGTGCAGCGTCAGTTGGATGTCGCTGAGTGCGATGACCGGGAGCGAGTCCTATACGCAGCAGGGCAGCTGCGAGGCTCAGCTCTCGACTGGTGGGAGTCCTACCCAGCTCCGGACCGCGACGCCCTCACTTGGGTCCAGTTCCGGGAGCGCTTCAGGAACCACCACATCCCCGCTGGAGTGATGAAGATGAAGCACAAGGAGTTCCTTGCGCTTAAGCAGGTAAATTAGAGTAAAATCTTCCCGCAATTCCTTTTTGAGCTTAAGCCCACCCTTGTTTACCCTCGTGAGATAGGAAATGCTGAGTAATTTCCATCTTCTTTTCTCGGTACTTATTATTTCAGGGAACTATGACGGTGACAGAGTATCGTGACCATTTCCTCCAGCTTGCTCGCTACACCCCCGCTGAGGTCGCCAATGATGGCGATAAGCAGGAGCGCTTCAGGGAGGGGCTGGACGATCACATTGAGTACGCGCTCCTGAACCTCCGCTTCGACAACTTCAACCATCTGGTTGACTCCGCCGTCAACACCGAGCGCAAGCGCCGGGAGATTGAGGACAAGAAGAGGAAGATAACTCCGGCTGCGACTGGCAGCAACACTCGGCCTCGGTATCAGCACCCGCAGCAGCAGCAGAGGTAAATTCAACTGTACCAGCCGTGACAGCAGCAGTACCCACCTCATCCCCAGCAGTAGCAGCAGCAGGCAGGACAGGGCCAGAGGTTCCTAGCACCTCCGGCACGCTCAGCTCCACCAGCTCCACTAGCTCCACGGCAGGGAGTGCCTACTCCTCCTGCCGGACAGCAGGCTCCAGCACTCCCACGGGTGTGCTATCACTGTGGCGAGCCGGGGCACTACGCCAACGCTTGTCCCCAGAAGGCGCAGTCTGGACAGCAGGGGCACCCAGCTCAGCCCAAGGCGCCATCACAGGGCAGGGTGAACCACGTGATGGTCGAGTCGGCGGCCGAGGCTCCCAACGTGGTTATTGGTACGTTCATGGTTAATACCCACCCTGCTATAGTGCTTTTCGATACTGGTGCTACGCATTCCTTCATTACTCAGTCTTTTGTCGGGCATCATGGTATTCGTACTAGCACATTAAAGAGGTGCATGTTAGTATCTTCACCAGGAGGGCAGTTGAGGTCTCATATCTTCTGCCCCAGAGTCAGTGTTGCCATAAGGGGGGTAGAGTTCAGCGCAAATCTGATGGTGCTAGACACCAAGGGTATTGATGTGATCTTGGGAATGGAGACCCTTGCTAGATGGGGTGTCAAGATTGATTGTGCTCAGAGGACTGTCCACTTGTCAGCACCGGATGGACAGGAAGTCGTAGTCAGTGCTTCGGAGCCCTCTGGATTTCTTTGTCAGATGGAGGTTAGACCCACGGATGGTATTCGCGTGGTGTTCGAATTCCCGGATGTTTTTCCGGATGATCTGCTAGATATGCCGCCTGAACGCGACATTGAGTTTTCTATTGATCTCTTGCCTGGCACAGCTCCTATTGCTAAGCGGCCCTATCATATGGCACCCGTTGAGCATGAGGAAGTTAAGAAGACTATCGACGAGTTGCTAGCCAAGGGCTATATCCGTCGCAGTTTCTCTCCTTGGGCTTTCCCTGTATTGCTTGTAGAGAAGAAGGATGGCGCGAAGAGAATGTGCGTCGATAATCGGGATTTGAACGCAGTCACCATCAAGAACAAGCATCCATTACCCCGTATCGAGGATCTCTTTGATCAGCTTCAGGGTGCCTGTGTATTCTTGAAGATTGATCTGCATTCGGATTATCACCAGCTGAAGATTCATCCCAAGGATATCCTGAAGACGGCATTCACCTGCAAGTATGGGCTATACGAGTATACGGTCATGTCCTTCGGCTTGACCAATGCTCCGGCTTTCTTCATGCATCTGATGAACAAGGTTTTCATGGATTATCTGGACACCTTTGTGGTGATATTCATTGATGATATCCTAGTATATTCCAAGTCAGAGGCAGAGCATGAGAAGCATCTAAAGCTCGTATTGCAGAGGCTAAGAGAGCACAAGCTGTATGCCAAGCTCAGCAAGTGCGAATTCTGGATTGACGAGGTTCCATTCCTCGGTCATGTCATCTCCAAGGGAGGTATTGCGGTGGACCCCGGCAAGGTGAAGGATGTGCTTGACTGGGTGGTGCCGCATACTGTGAAGGAAGTTCGTTCCTTTCTGGGCTTAGCAGGATATTATCGGAGGTTCATTGAGAATTTCTCCAAGATTGTGAAGCCTTTGACTTCCTTGCTAGAGAAGGATGTGGATTTCTCCTGGACTGATGAGCGTCAGATGGCCTTCGAGGAGCTGAAGAAGAGGTTAACTATCGCGCCAGTCCTTACTCTACCAGACCAGAGCAAGAGGTTCACAGTGTATTGTGATGCTTCGAGGGATGGTCTTGGTTGCGTTCTGATGCAGGAAGGCAGAGTTATAGCTTACGCTTCACGGCAGTTGCGCTGGCACGAGCTAAATTATCCCACTCATGATTTGGAGGCATTACTTGTTTGGGCAGAGGTGTGACATTTACACCAATCACAAGAGCCTCAAGTACATTTTCACTCAGAGTGAGCTGAACATGCGGCAGAGAAGATGGCTAGAGCTAGTTAAGGATTACGACCTGGAGATTCACTATCATCCGGGCAAGGCCAATGTTGTAGCAGATGCTCTGAGCAGGAAGAGTTATGCCAACATGGCCGTGGCTTTTCAGATGCCTCAAGAGTTATGCGAGGAGTTTGAGCAGTTGAGTCTAGGTTTCTTGCATCACACCTCGAGTGCATCATTCGAGGCAGAACCCACTCTAGAGGTAGAGATTAGGCAGCATCAGAAAGAAGATAAGAAGCTGCAGGAGATCCGTGAACTGATCAAGATTGGCAAAGCACCCCATTTTAGAGAGGATGATCAGGGTACCATGTGGTACAAGGGCCGGATATGTGTGCCAGATGTGAAGGACCTCAGGAAGCTGATTTTGAGTGAGGCTCATGATACAGCATATTCCATTCATCCGGGCAGCACGAAGATGTATTATGACCTCAAGGAACGATTCTGGTGGTATGGGATGAAGCGTTCCATTGTGGAGTATGTGGCTATCTGTGACACCTGTCAGCGGGTCAAGGCGGAGCATCAGAGGCCAGCAGGTCTGTTGCAGCCGTTGAAGATTCCAGAGTGGAAGTGGGAGGAGATCACTATTGTGACACTCAGGTAATTAGTATTGTTACACACTAGATTTTAATATGAAATTGTGTGCAAAATGTGGAGAAAGTAGGTTTAAAAACTTAAATGATAAGGAAAAAGGGTTGTTTTATATAATTATAAATTAATAAAGGTCCTTTAGTGTTAAATAGATGGGAATGGGAAGTAGAATACAAGTACATAAAGGTTGTTTTGGCAAAAGTCAAAAACTTGTGTTTAAATCGCAAATATAGGTGAAACTACACATAGGATGTATATGTAGTGTAGTTTTTAAATAGGATTTATATAAAGTTTAGAAACTTTGCTAAGTTTTATAGTAGTTTCAAATCTGTTGCTCTTCTGCAAATGAACCTTAAAGCAAAGTTGTAGATTTTGAAAAACCCTACACTTTTGCTTTTGGGCCCATTTTCATTTGAGCTCTGGTTTGAAAGTTACTTGAACATTACAGTGGAGTCCCTGTGTTTTTGGGATTTTGCTTTTCAGTCCTCCTTCGTCTACCTCCCTCCCTCCTCCTTTGTTCTCTCTACGCCCGACTGCCGCCGCCGCTCCTACCGGCCATGTGCCACACACCGTCACCCCGCGCTGCTCAGAGCCGAGCCACGTGCCGCCTCAGCCCAGCGCCACCCCCCCCCCCCCGAGCCGTGCTGGCCTTTCCCCGCCGTGCCACGCCGTCTGGCCGTCTGCCCGAGCCGCTCTTCGCCGCTGCTCGCCATCGCTGCAACCCGATCAGCGCCACCTCCTGCTCCCTGCAGATCCCACGTGTCACTCCCTGGCCGACCGCTGCCTTACCTCTCCCTGCTGCCGTCCTCCGCGCGCGCCACGCCAACCCCGCCGCTACCCGAGCTCCGCCGCGGTCGCCACGCACGCCGTCGATCCCTAAAACCGCCTCTCGGCCGCTGTGTTCTCTTTAGCAACTTAAAGCACGTCTTGAGCCCCCACTGCATCCTCTCTTCTGCTCCTGCAACCACAATTTCACCGCCATTCCTTTCTCCCGACCCCGTGCCTCACCGGACCTCTGCCGCCACCACTGCCCACCGTCGTCAGCCGCCCTCGCTGCCTCCGAGCTCCAATCCAGTGCTACCAGAGCACCGCAGTGACTCGCTGGTGCTCCCAAGCCCATCCAATTTCATTTTTCCCCGCCCAACCATCACCCCCTACAGCGCCGGTGAGCTCCGAGCTCTGCCGCCGCTCGGCCTCCCGTCGACCCGCCGATACAGATCCGTTTCACCCCCGCCCAAGGCACCAACAGCACCACACCAACCTGTAGAAGCTCCTCGACTACTTCCCCGCCACTCTTCGGCATCCCAGCTTGCAGAACGCTGCGCCGCCATCGCCGCCGGTAAGAACCCGAGCCGCCCCACCGTCGAGCACCACCTTCTGCCCCGTCTCCGACCAAATTGGGCACGGGAAAAGCATCCCCGCACTTCCGCGAAGCTCATGCGCGCCCCCTCCATCCCTATTTGCCGGCCCCTCACCGGGAACACGAGCACGCCACCCCAACCGCCGCCAAACCTCACCGCCGACCATGCTCCGCTGTTGTTCCTCGAGCACATCACCCACCCCTAGACTCAGTAGGTTCTGGAGGTCGTATAGGACCGGTTCTTCCCCGGCCAAACCCTCACCGCCGGCGAGAACACCATGGACAGAGCCGCCGATCGCCGTCGAGAACCCGCAAGGGCGTATCTGTGATTTCTTCTTCTATTCTAGGGGTCTCTGTGCAAGTAACCGAGGGCCTCTTTGCAAGTCTCTAGTTTAGGGTTAGCTGTCAACTTATAAAATTCATAAGAATGTGTAGAAAAATCCAAAAATTACCAAACCAGTTTTGCTGGAATCTAGAAATATAGATCTACAACTTTTGTTAATAAAGTTTGGTTTGAAACTAAATTCTTTTAAACTTATTTTAAACTTAAGGTAAAAGGGTATCCTATGCATAACTTTTGCATACTAGCTTATATTCTTGTGATTTTTGGTATGTAGCTTCTTTAGGTCATGTGTGAGCTAGTGTAAACATTTCATGCTTAGTTCTATTTTGTAGTTTAAGTTCCCTTAAATTCCTGCAATTCAAATTTAAAATAGTTTGAATTTATTTAAGCATGTTCCTAAGGCTTTTCTATTTAGATCTTTTTACCATAACCTAATTTGATGATAATTGGTTCATAATTAAATTTCCAAGAATTTATAATTCTGTTTACTCAGGAGTTGAATTTAAGCTTGAAGTTTGATAACAAATTCAAATGTTTTAGTTTCTGTTTCCAGAAAATTTTGAAAAATTCAAAATAAGCTTATTTATTAAAGATAAGCCTAACCATAAAAATTCAAAGTTAGAACCTTTATAGTTTTCAAGTTAAAAATCCAACTTGATAACCTAATTCAATTAAATAGGATAATTGAATTGGAATACCATAATTGTGGCAGTACCAACCTGAATTACACCGGCTCAAGTACGCGAGTCCTCTCTTGAGGGCTCCATCGTGCTTCAAACGGTATAATCCCTTGTCCTGTCGGGTAACGTCCTGATAAACCACCGAAAGCAGGATCCAACAAGGTACCTCGCACGAAGGCGAGTCTAGAGATATAAATGCCATTACACTTTACATCACAGGCAGGTATATTACATAAGTGCATAAAAGCAACATTAGTTTCCCAATGAAGGGACATTATTACAAAACAGTTTAAGTGTTAGGTCACAACAGCGGAGTTTGAAAATACGGACACTGTACACGTCGTTACTACGGATATCATGCTAGCCCTGGCATGATATCACTCGGCGGAATCTGTGTTGGCCGGGGACGGATCCCACTCCACGGACCAACCATCAGGCAAGCGGTAGGGCCACGGTACAGGGAGAGCTGACTCATCAAGGGGATTTCCTGAAGTAGAAAGTCACAAAGCAAGATTGAGTATGCTAATACTCAGCAAGACTTATTCGTTCATGGTATACTTAGCCATGTACCTAGACTTATGCAGGCTTTTCAGGTTTTGGGTAGAGTTTTCAGCTGAAAAGCAACAAAGAGTAGATCCTTAATTTTCAATTTTTAGCTTTTCAGTTCTAGGTGGTTATCCATTCTATGTGAGCACCTATAGCTATTCAAGCATGGTAGAATCTTTAGCCAAGCATCATCTTTGATAATCACAAGTTACTCTTATTACTCTATGTGGTAAAGGGATCAAGCAGTCTCAATCTCCGCGAGAAACGGACGATTCCTTAATCGAATTTCAGCCTTGCAAGGGTAAACCTAACTCACACGCTTGGAATAGTCCAACGATCGTTCCGAAGCAACCGTTTGCCTTTCATTCCAACTCGTGGATTAGATCCACCACAAACGACTGCAGGACCATGCGCACTTCCAAAGTGCAGGACGTACGCCTGTAGCGTGACTACATGACCGTACTCCTGGTTGCCCAGCAACACGTATTCCCACACGTCGAAATGAGTAAAGAGGAAAAACCAAATTACGAGTGGTGGGAGGTATGTCCACTCCTCGGGCCGATTGGTTACTAGGCTTATCGCTTACCATATTTCGCGGTATGTGGCTAGTACTTTCAAACGCTTAACCACCGCTACCACACACTGCGACCTTATCAAATTCCACAACACAGACGGGGTATCACCTCAACCATGATACCTCATAAAACTCCCGTCCGTCATCCTTATAGTGACTGCAGGAATGTAAACATTACAACTCCTATAAAGCTCGCGAGTGACAGGCAATCACTTGACTTTTACCGGTCCTATTAATATAGCAGCTATTCGGACTCAAGTTCTAGTGTTCAGTACATCGGTTTCTGGAATTATGCAACTAGGGTTCCAAGCAATTCCTAAGAACTTAATGCATGGAAATATATAAATAGATATAGGTTGCAGTGTAAATAAAATAGTGGGTTATATCCGGGGCTTGCCTTCTTGCGTAGGATTGGGAGCGGTAGGGTCAAAGTTTTCCGAACTTTGGTTCGGAGCTGCAGTTAGACCTTCGACGGCGTTCCCTGGGTCTTCGGCTGGTTCTACTCCTTGTTCCAGAATCACTTCGTAATCACCGTCGGCGAGAGTAGTTGAGTCTACATGATGTGCAAAATTATGAGTTAAGGAATGCATATTCTTCTACGTTATTTCACGATAAAGTTGCAATCCAAAGAAAGTAGAAATTATTTATTACATATATCATTTATTCCTGCACTGGGCAGTCATTTATCGGGCATTAATTATTTTATCTAGATACATTAAACAGCGGGGTTAATTACACTAAGTATCTAACGAGTGGCATAGGGTAACAGGTTGGGTAGGTTTCCAATAACCATATTAAGTAGTTTTATTTTTTTTGCTATACCAATTATTTACATGAACCCTATGTTAGTATTAAATTATTGACTTATTATTACATGTCCAATTTATTTTTGGTGATGTGACACCTAATCCTAGGTTGGGAATTTAATGACAGGTTATACTATTTAAGAACAGTACCCTAGAATATTTTCATGATTTTTGAGCATTTAAATCCACAGATATTAATTATACGAGGTTAACTATGCATTATTCATAATTAAACTCACATATTAAGAAAATAATACTTAAATAATTGGATAATTATTTTTATTAATTTCTTCATGTCAAAATAAAACTAACACAACTGGTTTCATATTTTTATCATTTTTCTATCATTTACTATGCATTTCCTAAACCTACAACTAACTAAACTTCACATTTAAATTTGAATCCAATTTCCAGTTTAAATTCAGATCTTAGGTAAATAGAATTATAAAGTCTTAAAAATTTAACTATAAACTAATTATCAACACATTAGATCATGACAAAAAGATCTAGTTAATTAAGCCTAAAGAACATGTTTACTTAATCTCAAATCATCTCAATATTTGAATTACCCAAATTCAAAAGATTTTACACTATAAATCAGTGCTAGGTTTGGAACTTTTACACAAGCTCCTATATGACCTATAGAAATTGCATACCAAAAATCATAAGTAACAAAGCTAGTATGTAGAAATTATGCATATTAAACCCTTTTACCTTAAGTTTAAAATAGATTCAAAAGTATTTAGTTTCAAACCGAACCTACTTAATAAAAGTTGTAGAGTTTAAAATCTAGTTTCTAACAAAATTGGTTTGACACTTTTTGGAATTTCCTACGATTTTCTATCAATTTCACAAGTTAACTGCATGGCTCACATAAAATAACAGCAATGTTTACACAGGGGTCCTTAGTAACACTATTTCTCTGAGTCTTATGGTTTGCAAATAGCCCCCTGGGCTTTTGCTCCTTCTAACCCGAGATCCTTGACCGGAAACAGAAGGGGAGCAGAGAGGGGACAGCCGTGTTCCGGCGAGGGGGATCACCGGCGGCGAGGTCCGAGGGCAGGAGAGGACTCAGGAGCTCACTGTCACACCCGATTTATAAGAACATAAATCGAGCAATCATATATGCGCCAGGATCAAGTCACGCATATATACAACAGATCATCAAGATATCACAACACACGTCACGATTAATGTTAATGTAAATCGTAAATGAATCATAAATGAATTATTTTATTACAACCGAATCAAGAATCGGTTCAAGAGTTGCGGAAGCGTGAAAGAGATACATGAAGAGCTGGGCGCCACAGGGACGTCGACTGGGAGACAAACACCTAGAAATCGTCGAAGCCGCTGACGTAATCCTCCACGTTGCCAGGCACTGAGCAGCAGTCGAAGATATCCAAAATAGAACAGAAGAGTAGAGAGGCAAGTGTGAGTACAAACTAGTACTCAACAAGTATAACACGAGTATGAGGCTCTAAGGTTAGCTGACTCAACTGCATTAGCTTTTAATCTTGGCAAATTTTAGTAAAGCTAATTACTACAAGTGGATGAGTTACCATAACCCAAATTGCATAAGAATTAATCAATATTAATTAAAACTACTGAGAACCATCCAAACCGAAACCACCCGGGGAATCGCCCTCGTCAAAGGTTGATAACCCCACTAATCAGACGGAGGATCTGGGCCGCTCATGACTGTGAGCACAGCTGATATATCAGTTTTACACTCTCGAGAGGTTGCACAACTTTACCCACAAGTCGTGAGCTAAGCTAGTTGTTCATCACACTTCCTTAGGTGAGATGGCTAGCAAGCACACTACGAGACCGTTACAAAGGATCACGTTGGTAAGGTGTAACCGCTAAGGATTCTGGATCAGCGACGATGGGGCCCACCTCCGGGGGTACAAGACACACAGCACAGACCAAGCCGGAGGAGCAGGGACCATTGAAGCTTACCACCCCTCTTGCCCACGCAGGTAAGTTACTCCCGAACCAAAATGACCTAATTAATAAGTCAAGACCGTCCCATACCAGTCTTGTGGTTGCGCGGTTGTCCCAGGTTGTCGCTCTATGAACCGGTCCTTATGGAGAGTGGCCAACCAAGCACTAAGCACCGTGCTGGCCCCCTAAACCATGTTTCTAACAAAAACATCTTTTAAGGACGCACGAACCACTCAAGCACACAGCACAGAGGGTCGGCTCCAGAATTAAGTTGCATAAGACCATTAATCAAATTAATTAAAAAGGACCAAGATTTGTTATAGCGCAGCAACCTAGCACAACTAACCAAGAATGCAACCCATAGGATATATATAAGGATATAACAGTGGCTAGGAAGTCCTTATAGGTATACAGAATTAAAATGCAGTATGAAATTGTATTTAAAAGTGATAGGAGATTCATGTTATACTTGCCTTCCTCATACTCTCCCGGCTGCTGCTCAAACTGCTCGGAAGACGGCTGCTCCTGGTACTGCTCCAAAGGCTCCGCGTCTACTCACGATCACCAAACATAGCCCACACATACACACATGCATAACAAGAACAAACTATAAGAAAACAGTACAACATTACATAGAAACAGCACACAAAACTAGTCTAAAGCTATTCTACGCGTTACAACGATCGCGTGCATATAAAGGACACCTAAAACGGAGCTAAAACGCGAAAACTGCGCTTAAAACAGGATCCAGGGACCTAATTGTAAGAAAAACAGAGAAACCAGGGCTTCTGGACAAAACTCGGGGACTAAAACGTAATTAAAGCCTAGATCTAGGGGCTAGCACGAGAAAACTCAAGAGATGGACTGCGGGTTCAAATTCCAGAGAAGCCAGGGGCCTAAAAGCATAAAACAGGACCTATCCGTAACTATCTTTGAACTTCACCGGAGCGCGGGTTGATTCCCGGAAAACCCGAGGACTCTTTAGCAAAAAGAACAGACCGAACCGGTATCTCCTGTTCTGGGCCCTCGGATCTTGATCGTGCGGCTGAGATTAGCTCCACTAAGCGAAGGGGTACGCGTGGATTCTATCCGTTGGATCCAGATCCGGTGGTCCTGACTCGTGCCCAGCCCGATCTAATCCCGACTGCCCACTTTGGATCGGACGGCTGGAGAGGAAAGGGGACAGGATCAGGGCCGGTGGCGGCGATTGCTCGCCGGCGTTGCGTTCCCGTGACGGGGCTCGCCGGACTTGGTCAAATCCGGTCGACCGGGGGTCGAATCGACCCAGGCTCGGGTCTAGGATGGACTACACGACACGCGTAACCCTCACGGGGCATCGGCTGGGCTTGGCGGCTCTCTGGACGGCGGGAACGGTGGCGGCGGCGGGTCGGTGCGGCAGAGGCAACCGGCGATGCGCGTTCTGAGCTTGAAAACGGTCTACGATCTACCAAAATCAGCGCAAGAGAAGGGGGAGGTGCCGTAGTGCTCACCGAGAGCTCAAATCGGGCTGGAATGCGACGGCGCGGAGGCTTCGACGGAGACTGGCGGGGGAGGAAGCCGGCGCCCGCGGAGAGCGAACCTCGGCTGCGCTGCGGGGCTCCTGGCACCTCGGCCAGCGGCGCACGCAGACGGGGAAGGTGGTGCCGGGGCTAACAGACCCGAAGAGGCGGCGGTCAAGGGTGAATTGCGGCGGCGGCTTGAGGCGGCCACGTCGGCGGCGGTCCAAATCCGAACGGCTACCGGCGGTGCGGGCTCGGTTGCGCTGAGGGGGGTCTTGGCGGCGGCTTAGGGCGACCGAGAGCGCAGCTAGAGATAAGAAGGAGAGGGCCGGCAACCTCGGCGTGCGTACCCCGATCTAACGGGTGCCGCGGATTCCGCGGGTGGTTGCCACTCGGGCCTCACCCGAGCTCGGGTGACTTCCAGAGAGTTCTAGGCAGGGTGTGGAGCGGGGGAGTGGGCCTAGAGGGGAAGGGAGCGGAGCGGGACCACGCCCAGAGACGGCGGCAGAGCCGGCGGGGAGAAACAGGGGAGGCCGCGAGGGGGAGGAAGAAACGCCTGACCGGCCGGGACCAGCGGTCAGTGGGAGAGAGAGGAGAGAAGGCGAGCGCAGCTCGGGCTGGGGAAAGAAGGGGCGCCGGCAGGCGGGCCCGATCTGGCAGCGAGAGAGGGGAGAGGGAGAGGAACGCACGGGGGCCGGCTGGGGAAGGAGTGGGCCGGGGCGCGGCCCGTGCGGGGAGAAAGGAAGAGGAGAGAGTGGCGCGGCTGCTCGGGCCGGGGAAAAGGAAATGGGCCGGCTTGGCCCATGCGGGAGAGAGGGGAAAGGGCCCGAGGAGGAGAGGGAGAGGGGAGTGGAGAGCCGGGCTGGGCCAAGGGAGTGGGCTGCTCTCTTCTATTCCTTTTCCTTTCCTTTGTTCTTTACTCTAACCATTCAAACAAAGCCATTTGAATTCAAATAAGTTTGAATTCAAACCCAACACAATTAAAACAATGCACCAGCATGAATGCACAATCAAGTTGATCTTATGATTAATTTTATTTTCCTGTGTTATAAAATTACTTTAAATGCGACAAAAATTAAAGAAAAGCCTGAGAAATTTATTTAAGCCCGAATAAATTAATTAAAATTAGGGAAAATTTACCTTAGGGTGTTACAAACCTACCCCCCTTACAGGAATCTCGTCCCGAGATTCGGATAGGCTAGCTAGCAAAGAGATCGGGATATGTCTTCCTCAGCTCGTCTTCTCGCTCCCAAGTAGCCTCATCCTCTGTATGATGACTCCACTGAACTCGGCACATCTTGATCTTCTTGTTCCTGGTAACCCTCTCAGACGTCTCCAGAACCTTCACAGGATGCTCGATGTAGGTCAGATTCTCCTGCACATCCAACCCTTCTATCGGTGCTTGCTCTTCTGGCACTCTCAAGCACTTCTTCAGCTGAGACACGTGGAACACATCGTGCACTCCCGAGAGATTGAGTGGCAACTCCAGACGATATGCCACCTCACCTTTCCGTTCCAGCACCTTGAACGGACCAATGTACCGAGGAGCTAGCTTCCCTCGTACATTAAACCTGCGCATTCCTCTCATCGGCGAGACCTTCAGATATACATGATCACCCACTGCGAAGGTCAAATCTCGGCGACGAACATCCGCATAGCTCTTCTGACGAGTCTGAGCGACCCTCAGATTTTCTCGCACCTGCTGTACCAGCTGTTCGGCCTCCTCAACAATATCCGGACCAAACACCTGCCTCTCACCAATCTGATCCCAATACAGTGGAGTCCTGCATTTCCGACCATACAGAGCCTCGAACGGGGACTTCTTCAGACTGGCTTGATAGCTGTTGTTATAAGAAAACTCTGCATACGGCAGGCATTTATCCCAGCTGGTACCATACTGAATAGCACAGGCTCGAAGCATATCCTCCAACACTTGGTTGGTTCTCTCTGTCTGCCCATCTGTCTGAGGATGATAAGCAGTACTGAAGCGCAGCTTCGTATCCAACGAATCATGCAACTGCTCCCAGAACCGTGAAGTGAACTGAGATCCTCGATCAGATATAATCTTCTTCGGAACACCATGCAGACAGACAATCCTGGAGATGTACAACTCTGCGAGTCTAGCACCGGAGTAAGTAGTGTTCACCGGAATAAAATGAGCCACCTTCGTCAACCGGTCCACTACTACCCATATGGAGTTGTACCCTTTCTGAGTACGAGGCAAGCCAACAATGAAATCCATAGTGATTTCCTCCCATTTCCACTCTGGAATCTTCAACGGCTGCAATAACCCTGCCGGCCTCTGATGCTCTGCCTTGACACGCTGACAAGTGTCACAGATAGCCACGTACTCCGCAACGGAACGCTTCATCCCATACCACCAGAATCGTTCCTTCAGATCGTAATACATCTTCGTGCTGCCTGGATGGATAGAATATGCTGTATCATGAGCCTCACTCAGAATCAACTTCCTGAGGTCATTCACATCCGGCACACATATACGACCCTTGTACCACAAGGTACCCTGATCATCCTCTCTGAAATGAGGAGCTTTGCCAATCTTGATCAGGTCACGGATCTCCTGCAGTTTCTTATCTTCCTTCTGATGCTGCCTGATCTCTGCCTCTAGAGTGGGTTCTGCCTCGAAAGCTGCACTCGAGGTGTGATGTAAGAAACCCAGACTCAACTGCTCAAACTCCTCGCATAACTCCTGAGGCATCTGAAAAGCCACGGCCATGTTAACATAGCTCTTCCTGCTCAGAGCATCTGCTACAACATTGGCCTTGCCCGGATGATAGTGAATCTCCAGGTCGTAATCCTTGACCAACTCTAGCCATCTTCTCTGCCGCATATTCAGCTCACTCTGAGTGAAAATATACTTGAGGCTCTTGTGATCGGTGTAAATATCACACCTCTGCCCAAACAAGTAATGCCTCCATATCTTCAGAGCATGCACAACTGCGGCTAACTCCAGATCATGAGTGGGATAATTCAGCTCGTGCCGGCGCAACTGCCGCGAAGCATAAGCTATCACTCTGCCTTCCTGCATCAGGACGCAACCAAGACCATCCCTCGAAGCATCACAATACACTGTGAACCTCTTGCTCTGGTCTGGCAGAGTAAGGACTGGTGCCGTAGTCAGCCTCTTCTTCAGCTCCTCGAAGGCCTTCTGACGCTCATCAGTCCAAGAGAAATCCACACCCTTCTCCAGCAAGGAAGTCAAAGGCTTCGCAATTTTGGAGAAATTCTCAATGAACCTCCGATAATAACCTGCTAAGCCCAGAAAAGAGCGGACTTCCTTCACTGTCTGTGGTACAACCCAGTCAAGCACATCCTTCACCTTCCCGGGGTCCACAGCAATACCTCCCTTGGAGATAACATGACCGAGGAACGGAACCTCGTCAATCCAAAACTCGCACTTGCTAAGCTTGGCATACAGCTTGTGCTCTCTGAGCCTCTGCAACACAAGCCTGATATGCTTCTCATGCTCCGCTTCCGACTTGGAATATATCAGGATATCATCAATGAATATCACCACAAAGGTGTCCAGATAATCCATGAAAACCTTGTTCATCAGATGCATGAAGAAAGCCGGAGCATTAGTCAAGCCAAAGGACATGACCGTATACTCGTATAGCCCATACTTGCAAGTGAATGCCGTCTTCTGAATATCCTCAGGACGAATCTTCAGCTGATGATAACCCGAACGCAGATCAATCTTCGAGAATACGCAAGCACCCTGAAGCTGATCGAAAAGATCCTCGATACGGGGCAATGGATGCTTGTTCTTGATAGTGACTGCATTCAGATCCCGATAATCGACGCACATTCTCTTCGCACCATCCTTCTTCTCTACAAGCAATACAGGAAAAGCCCAAGGAGAGAAACTGCGACGGATATAACCCTTAGCTAGCAACTCGTCGACAGTCTTCTTAACCTCCTCATGCTCGACAGGAGCCATACGATAGGGCCTCTTAGCAATAGGAGCTGTGCCGGGCAAGAGATCAATAGAAAACTCAATGTCGCGATCAGGCGGCATACCTGGCAGATCATCCGGAAAGACATCCGGGAATTCAGACACCACGCGAATACCATCCGTGGGTCTAGCCTCCATCTGATGAAGAAATCCAGAAGGCTCTGTGGCACCAACAGTAACCTCCTGACCATCCGGTGCTGACAGAAGAACAGTTCTCTGAGCACAATCAATCCGGACTCCCCACTTAGCAAGAGTCTCCATCCCGAGGATCACATCAATGCCCTTGGCGTCTAGCACCATCAGATTTGCACTGAAATCTACCTCCCTTATAGCCACACTAACTCTGGAACAGAAGACATGAGACCTCAACTGTCCTCCCGGTGAAGATACTATCATGCACCTCTTTAATGTGCTAGTAGGAATACCATG
Source organism: Panicum hallii (assembly GCF_002211085.1). NCBI lineage: Eukaryota > Viridiplantae > Streptophyta > Magnoliopsida > Poales > Poaceae > Panicum > Panicum hallii. The sequence continues at coordinate 39,697,909 of NC_038045.1, read as the reverse complement.
ATGCTCAACAAAAGACTGAGTGATGAAAGAATGTGTAGCACCAGTATCAAAAAGCACTGTAGCAGGGTGGGCGTTGACCATGAACGTACCAATAACCACGTTGGGAGCCTCGGCCGCTGACTCGGCCGTCACGTGGTTCACCCTGCCCTGAGCTGGGGCCTTGGGCGGTGCAGCACGCCCCTGCTGTCCTGCCTGCGCCTTCCGAGGGCAGACGTTGGCGTAGTGCCCTGGCTCGCCGCAGTGGAAGCACACTCGAGGAAGTGCCGGAGCCTGCTGCCCAGGAGGAGGAGTGGGCGCCCCCTGCCTCTGAGCTGGTGGAGCTGGAGGCGCCGGAAGCCTCTGACCCTGTCCCGCCTGCTGCTGCTGCTGAGGACGAGGCGGAAACTGCTGCCGCTGCTGGTACTGCTGGGGCGGCCTCTGCTGCTGCTGCTGCGGATGCTGGTAGCGGGGACGAGTGTTGCTGCCCGAAGAGGATGGAGCCATCTTCCTCTTCTTATCCTCAATCTCCCGGCGCTTACGCTCGGTGTTGAGGGCCGCATCAACCAGCTGGTTGAAGTTGTCGAAGCGGTGGTTCAGCAGCGCATACTGGATGTGATCATCCAGTCCCTCCTTGAAGTACTCCTACTTATCGCTATCACGAGCGACGTCAGCAAGGGCGTAGCGGGCAAGCTGAAGGAAACGGTCACGGTACTCCGTCACCGTCATCGGTCCCTGAAATAACGAACACAGGTAACAAGGATGGAAATCGCTCAATTGGTCAGGTTTTACGAAAGAAATCAAGGATAGATCAAGCTCAAAAGGAATGGTAAGGAATTTCCGTTAAATTTTACCTGCTTAAGGGCACGGAACTCCTTCTGCTTCATCTTCATAATGCCCTCAGGAATATGGTGGTTTCTGAAACGCTCACGGAACTGGTCCCACGTGAGAGCATCGCGATCCCGAGCTGGGTAGGACTCCCACCAGTCAAGAGCGGAGCCTCGCAGCTGCCCTGCTGCGTACAGAACTCGCTCTCGGTCGTCGCACTGCGCAACAACCAACTGGCGCTCCACCGAACGAAGCCAGTCGTCCGCCTGGAGTGGGTCCGTGGCGTGAGAGAAGGTCGGAGGGTGACCTCTCAGAAAATCCGCACGCCTGTCACGGGGCTGAGGCGGCGGAGGAGGCGGTGGCTGAGCATGGATCTGCTGCAGAGCCTGAACAGTGTTGTTCAGGGTCGCCATCATCTGCATCTGGAGCTGGAAGAACTGCTCCGGGGTCAGTGGTGGAGGCATCGGCAGCGGCTGACCAGTACCCTGGTGGTTCTGCTCCTGCTGGTCAGAACCGGAACCGGTGCGCCTGGTGTTCACCATCTGATTGCAACCAACAAAATTTATGAAAATAAGATATCGCGCAGCTGCGGAAATGAAACTTCGGAAGGATATATCAGAGAGAAAGGAATATAGGTTTTACCCCCAACGATCTAACTCAAATTTTTATTATTTAGTTCAAGTTGGGTTAGGGTCGATTTGCATGAACAAGTTTAACTACTAGCCTATGCAATCAACCAAAAATCCAAATCAAACATTTGCACAATAACAAACCTTCAATATTCACAAATTAGTCGAGTTTTCCACACTACTCGACCAACACACTCGTTCTAGCGTATTTTTATCGGGGCAACCTAAACTTATAACTTATAAGATTAGGCGACTCAGGCCAACGTCTACGGGAAACTCAAGCTACTTCTCAGAAAGGACGGAGGAGATAGCAAATCTAGGGCTTAAGACTCAAAGAATAGAAGCAGAAACATGATGGTTGAGGATTTGCGGAGGCTAGCAAGCGAAAAGAAGTCCTAAACTCGACCAATCCTACCTAGGCTTCGTCCTACAGTCGACACGGCTCTGATACCAATCTGTCACACCCGATTTATAAGAACATAAATCGAGCAATCATATATGCGCCAGGATCAAGTCACGCATATATACAACAGATCATCAAGATATCACAACACACGTCACGATTAATGTTAATGTAAATCGTAAATGAATCATAAATGAATTATTTTATTACAACCGAATCAAGAATCGGTTCAAGAGTTGCGGAAGCGTGAAAGAGATACATGAAGAGCTGGGCGCCACAGGGACGTCGACTGGGAGACAAACGCCTAGAAGTCGTCGAAGCCGCTGACGTAGTCCTCCACGTTGCCGGGCACTGAGCAGCAGTCGAAGATATCCGAAATAGAATAGAAGAGTAGAGAGGCAAGTGTGAGTACAAACTAGTACTCAACAAGTATAACACGAGTATGAGGCTCTAAGGTTAACTGACTCAACTGCATTAGCTTTTAGTCTTGGCAAATTTTATTAAAGCTAGTTACTACAGGTGGATGAATTACCATAAACCCAATTGCATAATAAATTAGTCAATATTAATTAAGACTACTGAGAACCATCCAAACCAAAACCACCCGGGGAATCTCCCTAATCAAAGGTTGATAACCCCACTAATCAGACGGAGGATCTGGGCCGCTCATGACTGTGAGCACAGCTGATATATCAGTTTTACACTCTCGAGAGGTTGCACAACTTTACCCACAAGTCGTGAGCTAAGCTAGTTGTTCATCACACTTCCTTAGGTGAGATGGCTAGCAAGCACACTACGAGACCGTTACAAAGGATCACGTTGGTAAGGTGTAACCGCTAAGGATTCTGGATCAGCGACGATGGGGCCCACCTCCGGGGGTACAAGACACACAGCACAGACCAAGCCGGAGGAGCAGGGACCATTGAAGCTTACCACCCCTCTTGCCCACGCAGGTAAGTTACTCCCGAACCAAAATGACCTAATTAATAAGTCAAGACCGTCCCATACCAGTCTTGTGGTTGCGCGGTTGTCCCAGGTTGTCGCTCTATGAACCGGTCCTTATGGAGAGTGGCCAACCAAGCACTAAGCACCGTGCTGGCCCCCTAAACCATGTTTCTAACAAAAACATCTTTTAAGGATGCACGAACCACTCAAGCACACAGCACAGAGGGTCGGCTCCAGAATTAAGTTGCATAAGACCATTAATCAAATTAATTAAAAAGGACCAAGATTTGTTATAGCGCAGCAACCTAGCACAACTAACCAAGAATGCAACCCATAGGATATATATAAGGATATAACAGTGGCTAGGAAGTCCTTATAGGTATACAGAATTAAAATGCAGTATGAAATTGTATTTAAAAGTGATAGGAGATTCATGTTATACTTGCCTTCCTCGTACTCTCCCGGCTGCTGCTCAAACTGCTCGGAAGACGGCTGCTCCTGGTACTGCTCCAAAGGCTCCGCGTCTACTCACGATCACCAAACATAGCCCACACATACACACATGCATAACAAGAACAAACTATAAGAAAACAGTACAACATTACATAGAAACAGCACACAAAACTAGTCTAAAGCTATTCTACGCGTTACAACGATCGCGTGCATATAAAGGACACCTAAAACGGAGCTAAAACGCGAAAACTGCACTTAAAACAGGATCCAGGGACCTAATTGTAAGAAAAACAGAGAAACCAGGGCTTCTGGACAAAACTCGAGGACTAAAACATAATTAAAGCCTAGATCTAGGGGCTAGCACGAGAAAACTCAAGAGATGGACTGCGGGTTCAAATTCCACAGAAGCCAGGGGCCTAAAAGCATAAAACAGGACCTATCCGTAACTATCTTTGAACTTCACCGGAGCGCGGGTTGATTCCCGGAAAACCCGAGGACTCTTTAGCAAAAAGAACAGACCGAACCGGTATCTCCTGTTCTGGGCCCTCGGATCTTGATCGTGCGGCTGAGATTAGCTCCACTAAGCGAAGGGGTATGCGTGGATTCTATCCGTTGGATCCAGATCCGGTGGTCCTGACTCGTGCCCAGCCCGATCTAATCCCGACTGCCCACTTTGGATCGGACGGCTGGAGAGGAAAGGGGACGGGATCAGGGCCGGTGGCGGCGATTGCTCGCCTGCGTTGCGTTCCCGTGACGGGGCTCGCCGGACTTGGTCAAATCCGGTCGTCCGGGGGTCGAATCGACCCAGGCTCGGGTCTAGGATGGACTACACGACACGCGTAACCCTCACGGGGCATCGGCTGGGCTTGGCGGCTCTCTGGACGGCGGGAACGGTGGCGGCGGCGGGTCGGTGCGGCAGAGGCAACCGGCGATGCGCGTTCTGAGCTTGAAAACGGTCTACGATCTACCAAAATCAGCGCAAGAGAAGGGGGAGGTGCCGTAGTGCTCACCGAGAGCTCAAATCGGGCTGGAATGCGACGGCGCGGAGGCTTCGACGGAGACTGGCGGGGGAGGAAGCCGGCGCCCGCGGAGAGCGAACCTCGGCTGCGCTGCGGGGCTCCTGGCACCTCGGCCAGCGGCGCACGCAGACGGGGAAGGTGGTGCCGGGGCTAACAGACCCGAAGAGGCGGCGGTCAAGGGTGAATTGCGGCGGCGGCTTGAGGCGGCCACGTCGGCGGCGGTCCAAATCCGAACGGCTACCGGCGGTGCGGGCTCGGTTGCGCTGAGGGGGGGTCTTGGCGGCGGCTTAGGGCGACCGAGAGCGCAGCTAGAGATAAGAAGGAGAGGGCCGGCAACCTCGGCGTGCGTACCCCGATCTAACGGGTGCCGCGGATTCCGCGGGTGGTTGCCACTCGGGCCTCACCCGAGCTCGGGTGACTTCCAGAGAGTTCTAGGCAGGGTGTGGAGCGGGGGAGTGGGCCCAGAGGGGAAGGGAGCGGAGCGGGACCACGCCCAGAGACGGCGGCAGAGCCGGCGGGGAGAAACAGGGGAGGCCGCGAGGGGGAGGAAGAAACGCCTGACCGGCCGGGACCAGCGGTCAGTGGGAGAGAGAGGAGAGAAGGCGAGCGCAGCTCGGGCTGGGGAAAGAAGGGGCGCCGGCAGGCGGACCCGATCTGGCAGCGAGAGAGGGGAGAGGGAGAGGAACGCACGGGGGCCGGCTGGGGAAGGAGTGGGCCGGGGCGCGGCCCGTGCGGGGAGAAAGGAAGAGGAGAGAGTGGCGCGGCTGCTCGGGCCGGGGAAAAGGAAATGGGCCGGCTTGGCCCATGCGGGAGAGAGGGGAAAGGGCCCGAGGAGGAGAGGGAGAGGGGAGTGGAGAGCCGGGCTGGGCCAAGGGAGTGGGCTGCTCTCTTCTATTCCTTTTCCTTTCCTTTGTTCTTTACTCTAACCATTCAAACAAAGCCATTTGAATTCAAATAAGTTTGAATTCAAACCCAACACAATTAAAACAATGCACCAGCATGAATGCACAATCAAGTTGATCTTATGATTAATTTTATTTTCCTGTGTTATAAAATTACTTTAAATGCGACAAAAATTAAAGAAAAGCCTGAGAAATTTATTTAAGCCCGAATAAATTAATTAAAATTAGGGAAAATTTACCTTAGGGTGTTACACTCACGGTGGTCCAGAAGCACCAAGTATCGAGGGCTGCGCTGACCGGAAACGTGGACCTCGACGCGAACCCGAGGTGGTGGCGGGGAAGTCACTGTCGATGGCGAGGTTCCGGTGACCGGCGTTGGTAGGGGACCTGCGCACGAGCTACAGTGAGTCGTGGGGAATGTGTTGGTGCAATCAATCGGGAGCATACGTGTCGGATGAGGGGCAACCGGCGAAGACAGTGGCAGCGGCGGCGGGAATGGATGCCGGCGAGCGTCGGGAGAGCGATGCAGGGCACTAGAGACCCCACGAAGTGGTCATAGAGCTTCACGGTGATGATGTAGTACTGGCTAAGAGGTCGTGGTGGCGCGGGAAAGGTCGGAGTGAGCTGCCCACGGTGAGCCGAGGGCGGCGGCGGACGGCGATCGTCGATAACCGCGCTCCGGCCAAAATTGGAGAGCTGCAAGGGGCTGGGGAGCTCAAACAGGGGTCGAGGAAGCGGATTAGGGCATCGGTAGGAGCAGTGGGCAGTCGATCGTGGCTACTCACGATGAGCTGAGGTCGCCGGAATGAAAGGAGAAGAGGCAGCAGTGGGAAATGCAGCAGGAGTTCGGAAATTGGCAAGAGAAGCAGGAGAACAGAATGTAGGAGCTCTGGTAGTGCTATTGCGCGCGAGTGTTAAGGCCTTGGTGTACTGCAGTGAGCTCTCCACGACGACGGCGAGGTGGCGGCCGAGCAGAGCTCCCGGCAGCCGTGGCGTGCGCAAAGGGGGACAGCGGGGAGGGGAAAGAGGTCAGGGGCAGGGAAAGGACGACGCGTGGTAAATGATCCAGCAGGAGGTGGCGCGACGGCGGCGGCAGAGCGGCGGCCAGAGGCGAAGCACTGCCGGCGGCAGGAGAGCAGAGCAGGGGAGGCACGTGCGCGAGGAAGGAGAAGAGAGGGAAGGAGATCCGGGGGACTTGTTTGAAATTTTCAGAAAGTTCAAGGACCTCTCGGTAAACTAAGATTTCTCACTGATCTAGAGGTCAAATGAGAATTCCCAAAATGAAGGTTGTAGAGTTTCTCAAACTCTACAACATTGCTTTAGGGCTCAAGTTCAAAAACTCAAAGTTTACAGCTTTTTAGGTTAAATTTTTGAATAAAGATGGAATTTGAATTACCTTTGTCTTTACCAAAATAAATTTGATCAAATTTTGGATATGTTTACAAATTTTCATGGAATGTCATGATGACTTGTATTCTTACAATTTAGCCCTTAAATAACATAAATATTACCTTTATACTTCAACTATTTTGCATATAGGCCCTTCAAGTTTTGTTTTAATCACCCATAGGTCCCTAGTTTCACACAAAGGTCTACTTTTCTTAGGATTTAACCTACCTTTTAGACTTTCTTCCCTATGGTCATATAAATTTGACACTTAGTATTATATTTATCCTGGGTTCTAATGTTATCTCCCATTTTACCCAATTACACTCAAGGATCTGTATGTTTCAAAAATTACAATTATACCCCTAGTTCTCTGTATTACTCACATACACCATCACAAACATGCATATATCACGCTAAAACTTAGTGTCTATGTTTCTAATTACCTGAATGTTACAATAATGAGTTTATGTTCAATCCCCTTGCTTCATGAAATTATGCTTGTTAAATTATTGAATTGCAATTTATTCATAGAATGAAATTCTTAACTTAAGGACCATCTCACTTAAATCGTTGCATATCATGTAGAGTCAGCAACGCTCGACGACAGAGACTACGAGCTAGTCCTGGAACAAGACCAGGGGTTTTCTGAAGACCCAACAAACATCGCCGAGAATCTAACTGAAGCTCTGAACCAAAGTTCGGAAATCCTTGACACTCCTGCCCCAACCCCACTTAAGAAGGCAAGCCCCGGTGCATAACCCAGTACTTTCAATTATTACAAGTTTATACTTATAATCTGTATCTTGCATTAAGTCTAGGAGTTGAAATGAAACCCTAGATGAATAAACCCTAGGAACCAATGTATTGTACCTGAATCCTTATCGCGTAGATGCTCTGCTAATAGGACCGGTAGAAGTCGGATGATTTCCTGTCACTCGCGCGATATAGGAGTTGAATGTTTACCATTTCGCAATCACTATAAGGATTATGGACGGGGTCATAGCACTATCATGACTTGGAGGATTACCTCGTCTGTGTGGACAAAAGTTGATAAGGTTGCAGTGTGTGGTAGTGGTGACTAAGCGTTTGAAACTAGCCACATGCCGCGAAATATGGTAAAGCAGTAAACCTAGTACCTGATTGGCCTGGCAAATGGACATGTCTCCACCACTCGATTATTTATTTTCAGTTGTACACATGCACCGACGTGCGGGAGTACGTTCCGCGCAGCGGACAGGAGTACGGTCATGTAGTCGCGCTACAGACGTATGTCCTGCACAATTGGTGTGCGTACGGTCCTACAGTCGCTTGTGGTGGCCCTGATCCATAACCCGGAATATGAGGGAAACGGTTGCTTCGGGATGGCTTGTCAGTGTTCCAAGCGTGTGAGTTAGGTTTACCTTTGCAAGGCTTGGAAATTTGATTCAGAATCGTCCGTTTCTCGCGGAGATTGAGACTGCTTAATCATTCTGCCACATAGAGTAAGAACTATAACTATTGTTGGAATAATCTTGATGAATGCCAATCTCTACCTTGCTTGTCTAGTGTAGGTGCTTACCTAGAATGGCTAATCAAGTTAGAATGTGAAAGCTAAAATTTGAAAGTAGATCATACTCTTTGTTGCTTTTCAGCTAAAATCAAACCCAGAACCATTTCAAGCCTTCATGAGTCTAATTATGGGCTAAGTATACCCGATCCCGGTTAAGTCTTGCTGAGTATTAGTATACTCAGTCTTGCCAGCGAAATTTTCAGGTATGACCTTCGAAAACCCCACGGATGTTCCTGCATGGCGAATTTCTGTTCCGTTGGCTGGTCCGTGGAGTGGAATCCGTCCCCGACTGGCACTGACCCTCCTGAGTGACACCAAGCTATGGGCTGAGCGGGGTGTCAACCTTCGTGACGTGTAGTCGCGTGTTAATTCCTTTCCGCTGTGAACCTGGACAAGTTGTTTAACTTGTCAGTTTAAACAATGTTTGTTTGTTACTTCAAGTTTGAAACGGTTTGTAATAGTGTTTAGTTTCTGTAAATTAAGATTGGTGAGCTGTTACGTGATTGTAAACTCGCCGTCGTGCGAGGTAAACCTGCTTCGATCCTGTTGAACCGTGGTTGTATCGGGCGGAGACCCGACAAACGAATGGGTTGTTCCGTTTGAAGTGCGTTGAGTTAATATCGGCTGTATAGCGATGACTAACGCACTTGAGCCGGAATAATTCAGGCGGTTCTGCCACAACTATGGACTTCATCGTTGGATTGCCTCGTACTCAGAAAGGGTACAACTCTATATGGGTAGTAGTGGATCGGTTGACGAAGGTTGCCCACTTCGTTCCGGTGAACACTACTTACTCCGGTGCTAGACTCGCAGAGTTGTACATCTCCAGGATCGTCTGTCTGCATGGTATTCCAAAGAAGATGATATCTGATCGAGGATCTCAGTTCACTTCACGGTTCTGGGAGCAGCTGCATGATTTGTTGGATAAGAAGCTACGCTTCTGTACCGCCTATCACCCTCAGACAGATGGGCAGACAGAGAGAACCAACCAAGTGTTGGAGGATATGCTTCGAGCCTGCGCTATTCAGTATGGTACCAGCTGGGATAAATGCCTGCCGTTTGCAGAGTTTTCATACAACAACAGCTATCAGGCCTGTCTGAAGAAATCTCCTTTCGAGGCCCTGTACGGTCGGAAGTGTAGAACCCCGTTGTATTGGGATCAGATAGGCGAGAGGCAGGTGTTCGGTCCGGATATTATTGAGGATGCAGAACAGCTGGTACAGCAGGTACGAGAGAATCTGAGGGTCGCACAGACTCGTCAGAAGAGCTATTCGGATGTCCGTCGTCGGGATCTGACCTTGGCGGTGGATGATCATGTATATCTGAAGGTCTCGCTGATGAGGGGAATCCGCAGGTTTAATGTGAAGGGGAATTTAGCCCCTAGATACATTGGTCCGTTCAAGGTGTTGGAACGGAAGGGTGAGGTAGCATACCGTTTGGAGTTACCTCCCAATCTCTCAGGAGTGCATGATGTCTTCCATGTATCTCAGCTGAAGAAGTGCTTGAGAGTGCCGGAAGAGCAAGCACCGTTGGAAGGGTTGGAAGTGCAGGAGGATCTGACCTACACTGAGCATCCGGTAAAGATTCTGGAGACGTCTGAGAGAGTTACTAGGAACAAGAGGATCAAGATGTGCCGTGTTCAGTGGAGTCATCACACCGAGGATGAGGCTACTTAGGAGCGAGAAGATGAGCTGAGGAAGACATACCCCGAACTCTTTGCTAGCTAGCCTATCTGAATCTCGGGACGAGATTCCTGTAAGGGGGGTAGGTTTGTAACACCCTAAAGTAAAATTTCAAGATTTATAATGAATTTAATTTGGCTGCAGTAATTTTCTAAGGATTTATTTTGTCTAGTTTGCATTTAATTTAATTAGATTCCACAAAGAATTAAAAAATTTATTTTAGGTTCAACATGTTTGTGCATTCATGCTGGTGCATAAGTTTTATTTGAGTGAGTGCTGATTTGAATTCAAATTGATTTGAGTTGGTTTGAAAAGAAAAAGGAAGGGAAATAGGAAAGCAACCCTAGCTTCCAGCCCAGCCCGGCCTGTTCCTCTCCTCCCCCTCGGGCCGGCCTCTTTCCCCGTGGCCCATTCTCCTTTCCCTTTCCCCGCGTGGCCCGTTTCTCTCCCTTTCTTTCCCCTCCCCAATCCCTCGGCCCAGCAGCTCCCCCGCGCTCAGCCCAGTCCGCACAGACCCGCCTCCTCCCCGCACTCTCTCTCTCTCTCTCTCTGACCACTTGGCCCCGCTCGGCAGCGCCCCCTTCTTCTTTCCTTTCTTCCTCCTCGCTCCACCGGCCGTGCAACGCCCGCCGTGATCCTCGCCGGCCTTCCCCAAGCGCGCCCCCCCGAGATCCCCGGCCTTCCCCTTTAAACGCACCTGCAAACCCCCTGCGCCCTTATCCCCTACCCGTGGCCACCGCCCCGAAGCCCTAGCGCCACCGCCCGCTCGCTCCGCCGTGCAGATCCCCTACCCTGCCTTGGACCGGCCGCCCCACTGCACCCCAGCCCCGGCCAAGGCCCGCATCAGCTTTGCCTCACCGCCAGGAAGCTCCCCAAGCTCGAGACCCGCGACCCCGACCCGTGTAGCACCGGGATTTCACCGAGGACCGCCGCTGGTGTGTTTGCTCCGCCACCTTGATTCCTCGCCGCCGGTGTTTCTCTGACCTTCTTAACCCCCGTAGCACCTCCGCAGGAGCTTCACGAGTCGACCCGTGGGGATCAGAAGCTCGGAGACGCCCTGCATCGACCCCTCCGCGAGCTCCCCGCCGACCCGCCGCTCAGACCTCGCTGCCGACACCCTTGCACGGCCATCCAACCCGGATCAAGCCCTCGGTGAGCATCCGCACGTCCCCCTGGTCCTTTTGGCGCTAGATGTCGAAGACCTTAGCCCTTGCTTAGGCCGGAACGCTGCACGCCGGCGAGCACCGCCGCACAGAACCGCCCCCGCCGCTGCGCGCGCACGCCCGAGCACCCCCGAGGCCCGCAAAGGCCCTAGGTGGGTTACGCAGGTCGCGCTGATCCTCCCTGGCGCAAAGCTGAGCCTTGTTGACCCCCGGAGCATCGAATCCGATGAAGTCTGGTGAGTTCCAGGGCCGCGCCGCCGCGGGATTTGACTCCGGTGACCAGCACCGCCGTTCCCGCGCGCCCAGTCGATCCTAGCCACCCGATCCAAAGCCGACGCGCCAGATTAGATCTGGATCCAGATCGGGTCCGAGCCATTGGATCCAGATCTGGTGGCCCAGATTAGAAGGTACCCCTTCGGCTTGGTAGCTCTGTTAAAGAGACCCTAAGTTTCTTTGGAATCAACCCGCAGTCCACCCCCGTTCAAAATTAATTCCAGATAAACCCTATTTTTAGCGTTTAGACCCCTGAGCTTCTTAGATATGGAACCCGCCATCCAGACCTTGAGTTTTGGCATGTTAGCCCATGCGTCTATAGTTTAATTTCGTTTAAGTCCTTAATTTTTGCGCAGAACCCCTGGAACCCTCTGTTTTCTTACAGAAAAGTCCCTAGACCTTGTTTTAGCCCTAGTTTTCGCGTCTTAGCTCCATTTTAGGTGGTTTTCGTGGTCACGCGATCGTTGTAACACGTAGAATAGTTTTAGCTTAGTTTTGTGTGCTGTTTTACTATATTGTTGTACTGTTTCTTATCTTTTGCCCTTGTTTGCATGTATGTGCCTGTGTGGACCATGCTTGGACGTTACGATTGTGAGTAGACGTTGAGCCACCGGAGGAGTACTAGGACCACCTACGGCCGAGTCATTCTCGGTTGATGCATCATCGACTTCTTCCTCCGAGGTGGAGAAGTCCCCCTCCTAGGACACGTCATCATCGCCATCTTCATCCTCCAACTCCCCGTTGAAGAGGAATTGAAGGTCTTCGCCATCGGTCAGGGGCTCATCATTCTCTAACCAAACCTGGAAATCCCAATCCTCTGCATCCCAATGCAGAGGAGCGCAGGCCTCATACGCGGCCATGGGATCAAACTCTGGGATCGCCTCTCAAGTTGACTCAGATTCGATGGAGATGACGGAGGAGGTAGAGGATGAAGAAGCCATTGCGGGAGAAGGAGGAACGAGTTAGTGTGGTTGCTATCGGCTCAAGTAAGAAGGCGAATGAACAGGTTGCCAGGTCAAGTTTATAAAGGCAGGAATGGAATACGAATCGGCACCGTGACAAATTCCAAGAAGTTGGATGCAGACTGGTCATATCCCGTGGAAGTGGAAGAGGCACGCGTGTACGGATTTTGGAAGTCGAAGAGGTGAGGTGATGGAAAGAAAAGAAATTGTCGGGGATAGATCCCCTGGGTACCGCAAAGAAGCTACCCGTGAGGAAAAAGAAGTCTGATTCCTACTAGGATTCCACTGTAATCCTATTAGGGCTCAAACCTTATAATCCTACTAGGACTCCTACCTTGTAAATCTACTAGGAACCCCATCCCCTGGGATATATAAAGGAGGGCAGGGATATCTAGATAGGAAGAGAACCAATAGAGAGCAGCCAATAGGCAACTCAACACCCAAGCGCAGGGCGCAATATACAACACCCCAAAATAGGATGTAGGGTATTACGCTACTCTAGCAGCCTGAACCTGTCTAAATTTGTGTCTTGTGTCCTTGCGTTCACCTTCAAGTTCCAGATCCGGCGATCCCTCACCAAATAATCACCTACCTTAGGGTATCCCTAGGTAGGCCGACGGTAAAAATACCGATAGAAATGGTTTCGGAATTATTATTGCCGAAACCAGGGGGCATGTGTTATCGCCATAATTTGGCTGGGCCAGAAGGTGGGTCGCGAGCAAGATGGGCTCAGAGGAAAATTATAATGGGCTTGCGAATCGGCTCCTGCGCGGGAGGTTTAAGGCCAGATTGGCCATGTATCTAGATAGATGTGTGCGTTTAAGTTAGTTGAGATAGAGATAGCCAGGATTCGTGTCATCGTCAGTTAGGATTGGTTAAGAGAGGCAAGTCTCCGAACTATAAATATGTATCCTAGGATATTGAAAAAAACAACAACAACCATTCGCAAACAACTCTCGGCGCATCGCCACCCCTGTTTAGGGTTTCTCTCGGGTAAGTGCTATGCAGCCCCGATCATGCTTCGCGTGATCAGGGCAGCATTGTGCCTATCTATTCATCTTCGTGTTTCTCGTGCTGAAGTGTTGTCGATGGTGAGTAACACAAGTTATCTTAGCGTTTACAGGGTAGCATCGGCTCTTTTATACTGTGTTCATGCATCGTTTGTTACCTGTAAACGTCTAGGTGTCCTCGTGCCTGATCTCAGGTACGAGGGCAGCACCTTGCTCTGTTTCGATTAGTAGATCCAATCTGTTATGGTTAGTCTTTGTTCACCAAAGATGTGGTTTAATATCTGCATGGTTAGGCCCTTCAAACGGGTTGAATGTTCCGGCAGTACGTTTGATGCTTTTTATTAACCTAAAGAGGGATTGTTACGGGAATCGGCTTTCTGTTGGTTTTTAGGCCTCTGTTTAGGTTGCTATCTTGTTATCTTTCATATCTGTTAGGCTCAATTATGCGTAGGATGTTCCAATTATGCGGTGAAAGCTTTAACCGTCGTGGATTAAGTCAACTTACTGGTTACAGAGCAAGTTTATTTTAGTATCAGATATATGCACTTCGTTCATATATACAGATCCGATCTAATATGGGAGACAATTGGCTCTTTATAGCCGATAGCGGGGATCACCCGATCAGCCGATCGCGGCTCAGACTAACGTTTACATGTGTCTGTGCATGCAGGAAACTAACTGAAATCACTTCTACACCTTCCTGATCAGGTACAAGGTCAGGTGGCACGCCTAGCAACCCAGACGCCAGGTCGTGTGCCAGATCCTGGGCTGTTGATCGAGGGACCGGGGCCCACCAGCAGTCCCGGGAGCCTCCTGGCTCCTCGTGTTGCCTGTCGCTGCTCGCCGGTGGGTTTTGACCGACAACATAAACACAAAAGGAAAAAGTCTCACATACACACATACATACACATGCACATACACATGCATATGCATACACATAATTAAATGCATTGTTTCAATGATTCTAGGTTATTATGCATGATGCTATGTTTAGGTTTTCTTGCTTAGGATTGTAAACACCTAGGGTGTTACAGCCTTCCCCTCTTAAGAATCTCATCCCGAGATTCGGATAAGTACGCCTAGTGTGGAAGTGCGTGTACCTTTGGGTGAGTTTAGAAAACCGCAGAAATTTTGATTTAGATAGCTTTCAGTTTCCTATATGGCTTCCTCTTCGGTGTGGTGGCTCCATTGGATTTTATACATTTTAACCACTTTTCTTCTAGTGACCCTTTCCTTTTGATCAAGAACTTTGATAGGATATTCAACACAAGAGACGTCCGGTTCTACCAATATTTTCTATTGTTCAACAATTTCGGTCGGAACTCGAATACACTTCTTGAGTTGAGAGACATGAAATATATCATGGATGGCTACAAGCGGAGGGGGTAGTCGCACTCTATAGGCCATGAGTTTGCAAATTTCGGTGATTTCACTCCAAACCTTTGCATACTCTTGGTTGGTGAAACCTTTGCATACCCTTGGTTGGTGAAACCCAAAGGTAGACATGATAACCAACTTCAAATTGCAAAGGCTTTCTCCTTTTATCAAAATAGCTCTTTTGTCTAGACTATACAACTCTTAGATTCTCTTGTATTACTCTTACTTTTTCCTCTGCCTTGATTACCAAGTCTGGTCCAAATATTTTACGTTCTTCGGTTTGGGACCAACTCAAAGGAGTTCGACACCTTCAACCATACAAGGCCTCAAATGGTACCATTTTCAAACTTACTTGATAGCTATTGTTGTATGAGAACTCTACGAGAGGTAAGCATTTGTCTCAACTTTTGTCAAAATGGATGACATAAGCTCTAAGCATGTCTTCAAGTATTTGATTTACTCTCTCGGTTTGCCCATCCATTTGATGATGGTAAGCTAAGCTTTGAATCAGTTTGGTTCAAAGAGAAGCTTAAACATGCTACGAATTGAGCACCATGATCTGAAATAATCATCTTGGGTACTCCATGTAAGCAAACAATGCGATCGAGATAAATCTCAGCATACTTCTTGGCAGTGAAGGTAGTGTGTACCGGGATAAAATGTGCCATTTTCTTGAGTCTATCCATGATAACCCATATGGAATCATGCTTTTGGGAGGTTTTGGGCAATCCAACAATGAAATCCATACTTATGTCTTCCCATTTCCATGATGGTATAGGCAAGGGTTGAAGTGTACCGGCTACTTTCAAGTGGCTAGCTTTAACCCTATGACATGTGTCACATTCTGAGACTGTCAGATCCAGGACTACGGGACTGTGTACATAACGTAGTTCATACAAGAATAGGGGATAGGACATGTCCTATACCTTATCTATGTTGTACTCTACTCGCATGCAAAGTAGGACTAGCCGATATAGAAGGAAGCTACTCGAGTTGTACTCGCGTACGGTTCCTAGGCTAGTGTCGGACTAGGATTCATGTAACTCTGTCCTCCCGAATATATAAGGGCGGGCAGGGACCCCCTCAAAACACAACATCAACACCCAAGGCAATACAAACCACCATACAGGACGTAGGGTATTACGCACATCGCGGCCCGAACCTGTCTAAACCTTGTGTTGCTTGCACCTTCGAGTTCCTAATCTCAGCGTCACCCTACGTAAAACTTACCACCTCAGGTATACCCCTCGGTGGGCAGGTGGTAAAACACCGACAGCTGGTGCGCCAGGTAGGGGTGCGCATCGAAGATCCACCGGCGAACTCGATGGCATCGTTCAAGTTCACCAGTGTTGTGCCCCCCAGGGCACGACGCTCGTTTCGGCTCGTGGGTTTGCGTCGCAGATGGCGTGGGCAATTTTCGTCGATTCATCATCGACATGAAGCCGAAGTCCCTTGCAATCAAGGAGGAGTCCGTTTTCAACGCGACTCCGCCCAGCGCTGCAACAACCTCGCTCGGGTCGGACTCGTTCCAATCTGAGGACTTGCGTAGCCGAACAGGATTCGGTCTACGCAATTCGGCCACTAAACTTTAGGAGGCCAACAATTCCAAGTCCCTCTCCGCATTGGAAAAGGACTTGGACTATTTACTCTAAATCAGAAAACCCAAAGCCACCGCACGTCGGGGGGCTGCGGGTTGTCTTGGTGACAACGGTCTGATGATCACCTCCACTCCAGAGGGCCATTTTGTGCATTGGAAGGGCATGAAACTCTCCGATCTACTCGAAGACGAAGACCGACTCGTGGCACACCTCGAGCCCTTGCCTTTTCAGGAAGGCAAGCCATTAGCCACCATGGCAGAAGAATCGACTGAGCTAGTCGAAGCGAGCACCGATGAGCTCATATCACGTCAAGTGTTGATGGCGGAGGAGGGCGAAGATGATGGCATCTCATCCAACGACGCACTTGATATGATATCCGAAGACGAGGCCACAGCTGTAACACCCTAGGTGTCAAAATTCTAAAACACTAGGAAAGAATGTGTAATGTGTGTATTGAATTGTGTGAAATTGAATGAATGGGTGGAAATAAGGACCTAAGTATGATTTTTCAAAAATATAAGTCCTTTTATGCAAAATATTTAAATTACAAATGTAACTTCCAATTTTGACTAGGGGTCAAAGTGTAAAAGTATTAGTCATCATTACATTACCTAAACTTGCACTTCAGTCCAAAAGTATATGGAATTTACCTAACTAAGGACAAAAACTATGAAAAGTTTGAATTCAGTCCAAAGTTTTAAAATAAAACTCCATCCCTTGAGTTTTTGAATTTGAACCCTAAATAAAAGTTGTAGGGATTGAAAAGTTCTACAACTTGTATTTTGATGATTTTCTCATTTGAGCTTTAGAACAGTGGGAAAGTTTGGTTTACAGTAAGGTCCCTAGAGTTTTAAAGCTCACAACTAAGCCCCTGGCGCCCCCCCCCCACCTTCTTCTTCCTCCTCTGCTTCCCCTCTGCCGCGCCGCAGCGCCACCGCAGGCCATCGTGCCGCGCCGCCCGAGACCTCCACCTACCTCCCCTGACCCCCACGCATCGCCCCCGGGCCCGTCCACCGCCTCCCCTCCATCCTGCTAGTCTTCCCCGAGCGCGCCACGCCGCCGCCCGAGCCGCCAGCAGCTGCTTGCCGTCGCCGCCGCAGCTCACCGTCGCTGCAGCTCTGCTGGCGCCATTTTCTACTCTGGTAGCTCCCACGCGTTGCCTCCAAGCTAGCCGCCGCTCTAGCTCTTCTCCTTTGGCCTTCGCCCGCGCGCTCCACGTCGCCCCGCCTCTGCCCAAGCTCTGCCCGGCCGCCACCTCGCCGTCGTCGTGGCTAACGCCGTGCATTCCTCCCCTACCCTTCTTTAATAGTCTAAGGCGTTCAGTAGCTCCCTCTCCCTCCATTTCGCTCTTTCTCGCACTCGCATTTCACCCCGAGCCTCAGACCCGCCATCGCCGTTCGAGTTCTTCTCCGACGAGCCCCCTGTCCATCGTGGGCAGACCACCACAGCTCCTCCCGATCCACGACAACCCCTCCCGTAGCTTCGCCTCAACCCTGTGAAGCTCACCGCTCTTCACTCGACTACTTTTGAGCTCCAATTTAGCCTCCTCGACGCTCGCCGGTGTTCTTCTTCTCCGCCGTCGTCACGATCACCGTCGGTCACCTCCTTCCCGTAGTTTTTAGCCTCCATTGAATGCAGCAGTGCATCACCCGTGGCTCACCGATGCTCGTGTGCAGGACCTTCGCCGACATTGGTCACCGGAGCATCGCCGTCACCGTTGACCTCTTCGCTGCCGCCTCGGTCTGCCGTGGGAATCTACCTCCTCGACTACCTCTACCCTCGCCAAGGTGATCCATCGAACCACCTTGCTCCCCTCGAGCTTTTCCCCAAACCCTGGACCACTCCCGGTAAACCCCCTCGCCGGAACACTGCCGCCATAGTCGATCTCTATCACCGCCACTTCGAGTCGCCGTCGTTCCACCCCCTCCGGTCGACCCCGACCATCAAATCACCCCCAGCTAGGACCGCCCTAGTCCCCTGATCCTTCCTGGCCGGTTTCCCCTCGCTGCCGGCGACCACCGTCACCGGAATTTGGCCGGCGAATTTCAGCTTCCCTATCGTGATGAACCAAGGACCCAATTGCATTGATTTAATTCTTTCTGAGGGTCTGGCTGCAAGATTCCAGTCCCTCCCCTCAATTCAAAATCAGTGATTTTTAGAAATTTGTAGAAACTTTTAGAAAATTTAGAAAAATGTCAAACCAGTTTTGTTTGAATCCTTGAAGTAAATTCTACAACTTTTATTACTAGAGTTTAATGTGAAACCAAATACTTTTTAAGCTATTTTAAAGTTTAGCAACAAGGGTATCTCATGTGTAACTTTTGCATGCTAACTCTATTGCTTGTGATTTTTGGTGTGTAGCCTATTTAGAGTATGAGTAAGCTTGTGTGCAAATTTTACTTATAGTACTGAACCCTAGCTTAAACTAATTTAAACTTATACAAATCAAGCTTGAAATGATTTAAATTTATTCAAGCATGTTACTAAAGTTTTCATGCTTAGATCTTTTTACCATGGGATGTTCTGTAATTGAGTAGTTCATGGTAAATCTTTCAAGAAATTATGGCACTATTATGTCTAAGATTTGAATTTCAACTTGAAATTTAAACTTAATTCAAATACTTTAGCTTCTGTTTTTAGAAAATTATGAAAAATTCATAGTAAGCTTATCTGCTAGAAGTAAGCTTACCCACAAAAATTCAAGGCCATAGCCTTTTGTGGATTTCAAAATAAAAATTAAACTTGTTAAGCTAATTAATTCAATTAATTATGACAATTGAATTAAGATACCAATAGTAGGGTTGAATTCAAAATTTCTTGTATTATGAAGTTGTGTTTATCCATTGTTGAATTGCAACTTTATCATGAAGTGGAATTCTTAACTCAAGAACCACCTAATTCAAATCATCGCATATCATATAGAGTCTACGACACTCGACGACGGGGACTACGAGCTAGTCCCGGAACACGAGCAAGGGTTTTCTGAAGACAAAGTGAACATCGCCGAGGAGTTAACTGAAGCCCCGAACCCCAGTTTGGAAAAATTTGACATCTCTGACCCTAACCCCACTAGCGAAGGCAAGCCCCAGACATAAACCGCTATTTTACTACACTGCAAATTATATATATTCAAATATATCTACTTGTGCATTTAAGTTTCCAGGAATTGTATTGAAACCCTAGTTGCATATTTCTAGAAACCTATGTACTGAATGTTAGAACTTGAGTCCGACTAGCTGCTAAGCTAATAGGACCGGTAGAAGTCGAGTGATTTCCTGTCACTCGCGAGCTTTATAGGAGTTGAAATGTTTACATTCCTGCAACCACTATAAGGATGACGGACGGGGTTGTGATCATGATTCATGGCCTTGGTAAGAACCCCATCTGTGTTGATGAAAGTTTGATAAGATCGCAGTGTGTGGTAGCGGTGGTTAAGCGTTTGAAAGTACTACCAACATGCCGCGAAATATGGTAAGGGGTAAGTCTAGTAACCGATCGGCCCGAGGAGTGGACATACCCCCCACCACTCGTAATTTGGTTTTTCGTACACGCACAGACGTGAGGGAATACGTTCCACATAGCGGATAGGAGTACGGTCATGTAGTCACGCTATAGACGTACGTCCTGCACATTGGATGTGCGTATGGTCCTACAGTCGCTTGTGGTGGCACTGATCCACGAGTCGGAATGAAAGGCAAACGGTTGCTTTGGAATAATCATTGGATATTTGTCACACCCGATTTATAAAGGCATAAACCGAACAATTATATATACGCCAGGATCAAGTCACGCATATATACAACAGAATTATCAAGATATCACAACACATATCACGAAATAAAAGCGTATAAATCGTAAATGAATTCTTTATTACAACTGAATCAAGAATCAGTTCAAAGAGTGCGGAAGCGTAAAATGAATACATGAAGGACAGGGCGCCACAGGGACGTCGGCTGGGAGGCAAACGCCTAGAAATCGTCAAGCCCGCTGATGTAGTCCTCCACGTCGCTTGGTACTGAGCAGCAGTCGAAGATATCCCAAAGAGAATAGAAGAGTGGAGAAAGCAAGTGTGAGTACACAACTTGTACTCAACAAGTATAACACGAATGATGAGGCTCTACGGTTAGCTGACTCAACTGCATTAACTTTTAATCTTGGCAAATTTTATTAAAGCTATTTACTACAAGTGGATGAATTACCATCACCCCAGTTGCATAAATAAATAATTAGGATTCATCACGAGTCTACTGAAATCCAAGCCAAACCACCAAAGATAAACCCCACTAATCAGACGGAGGATCTGGGCCGCTCATAACCGTGAGCACAGCTAGTATACCAGTTTTACACTCTCGAGAGGTTGCACAACTTTACCCACAAGTCATGAGCTACGCTAGTTGTTCATCACACTGCCTTAGGTGAGATGACTAGCAAGCACACTACGAGACCGTTACAAAGGATCACGTTAGTAAGGTGTAACAGCTAAGGTTTCTGGATAAGCAACGATGGGGCCCACCTCACGGGGGTACAAGCACACAGCACAGACCAAGCCGGAGGAGCAGGGACCATTGAAGCTTACCACCCCTCTTGCCCCGCAGGTAAGTTACTCCCAAACCAAAATGACCTAATTAGCAAGTCAAGACCGTCCCATTCCAGTCTTGTGGTTGCGCGGTTGTCCTAGGTTGTCGCTCTATGAACCGGTCCTTATGGAGAGTGGCCAACCAAGCACTAAGCACCGTGCTGGCCCCCTAAACCATGTTTCTAATAAAAATATCTTTTAATGAGACGTGAGCCGCTCAAGCACACAACACAGAGGGCCACTCTCAGAATCAAGTTGCATATACCATTAATCAAGTTTAATTAAAAAGGACCATAATGTGTGAGAGCGCAGCACCTAGCACAACTAACCAAAATGCAACCCAAGGTGTTTATATATAAAGGATAAAAGTGGCTAGGAAATCCTTATAGGCATACAGTATTAAAATGCAGTATGAAATTGTATTTAAAAGTGATAGGATATTCATGTTATACTTGCCTTCCTCAAACTCTCCTGGCTGCTGCTCAAACGCGTCTGAAGAAGGTGGCTCCTGGTACTCCTCCGGTGGCTCAACGTCTACTCATGATCGTAACGTCCAAGCATGGTCCACATAGGCACATACATGCAAATAAGGGAAAAAGATAAGAAACAGTACAACAATATAATAAAATAGCACACAAAACTAAGCTAAAACTATTCTACGCGTTACAACGATCGCGTGAGCGCGAAAACCACTTAAAACGTAGCTAAGACGCCGAAACTAGGGCTGAAACAAGGTCCAGGGACTCTTCTGTAAGAAAACAGAAGTTTCAAGGGGTTCCTGTGCAAAAACCATGGGCCTAAACCTTATTAAACTATAGACATAGGGTCTAACGCGCTAAAACTCAAGGTCTGGACGGCGGGTTCTATTTCTAAAGAGCTTAGGGGCTTAAACGATAAAAACAGGGCTTATGTGGAATTACTTTTGAACTAACGTGGACTGCGGGTTGATTCCAAAGAAACTCAGGGTCTCTTTAGCAAAACTGCCAGGCCGAAGGAGTAACTTCTAATCTGGGCCATCGGATCTGGATCGGATGGTTCGGACGCGTTCTGGTTCGGACGGTCCGATCTAAACGGCGGGGGTCCGGACGGTCCGATCTGCACGGGGGAAACGGACGGTCCGATCTGGTCACTGTGGATCGGACGGTCCAGTCTAAGCGATGGCATCTGGTCCACTGGATCTAGATCTAACGGCTCGGGTTGAAGGGGTACGCGATCTAATCTTGACCGCAGGTTCTGGATCGGGCGGTTAGGGTTAAAAGGGAGCGCTGTCGGCGGCGGGGGTCACCGGAACAGAGCTCTCACGGCGGCGCGCGGCTTGGGCTCGCCGGAGTTCATCGAAATCGATGCTCCGGGGGTCAAATCGACTGGGTTTTGGGCTAGGAAGGTTCAGCGTGACGCGCGTGATCGACCTAGGGCATTTGCGGGCCTCGGTGGGGCTCTAGGCTGCAGGAACAAGGGCGGCGACGGGACGGCACGGCGGCGCTCACCGGCGTGCGGCGTTTTGGCCTCAGGAACGGGCCAAAGTCTACGACATCTAGCGCAAAACGACCAGGGGGACATGCTGAAGCTCACCGAGGACTTGGTCCGGGCTGGATGGCCATGCAGGGGTGTCGGCGATGTTGACCGGCGGCGGAGACGAGACGATGCTCGCGGGGAGGGCTGCTGCAGGGGTCCTCCGGGCTTCTGATCCCCACGGGTCGGCTCGTGATGCTCTTGCGGAGGTGCCACGGGGGT
The DNA here is from genome assembly GCF_002211085.1 of Panicum hallii. Taxonomy (NCBI): domain Eukaryota; kingdom Viridiplantae; phylum Streptophyta; class Magnoliopsida; order Poales; family Poaceae; genus Panicum; species Panicum hallii. The sequence goes on along the minus strand of NC_038045.1, from coordinate 39,675,441 downwards.
TAAGAGGGTCAGAGGGCTAACGGCAGCAAGGAATCGAGGTGGCAGAGCTTCTCACCGGCGGCGGGTCTCGGTAGAATTCCGGCGCTACACGGGTCGGGGTCATGAGGGAAAAGCTTGGGAAGCTTCCTGGCGCCAAGGTGGAGCTGATGCGGGTCTTGGCCTCGGCTGGGATGCGGCGGAGCGGCAGTCCCACGGTGGAGCAGTGAGCTTGGTGAGGTGGAGCAAGGCGGCGACGGTGTTGGAGCTCGGTGGCGGCTGCGGTGTGGCGTGATAGAGCCCGGGGAAGTACATGGGGCCAAAAATAAAGGGCAGGCCGGGGTTCTGGGTGTACGTGCACGACACAATCGCGACGAGGATCACGGGCGGCGCCGGACGCGGTGGAAGCGGATCACACCAACGGTTCCGCGTGATCCCAGGCTCGGCGGCGAAGCTTCCAGAAGAAAGGAGGGCTCGGGTGGCGGCCAGTGGGTCCGGGCTCAAGCGCGGGGTGAAGCGGGGCCACGGGCAGCGATGGAGCGACGGAACGGAACAGAGAAGCCAGCTCGGCAGGCAAGAAGGAAAGGAGGAAGAAGGGGCCGACAGGTGGGGTCGAGGTGTCAGGGAAAGAGAGAGAGCGCGCGGGGTGAGGAAGGCGCGGGGTGTAGCTGGGCTGGCGTGAGGGAGGAAAGAAAGAGAAGGAAACGGGCCACGCGAGGGAGAAAGGTGGGCCGCGGGGAGTTGGGCTGCTGGGCTGGTTGGCTTCTCTATTTTTCCTTTCCTTTTTCCTTTTCAAACTCGAAGTCAAACCTATTGAATCCAAATAAATTTGAATCCAACTCTAACCACACAATCAAATAAAACTTATGCACCAGCATGAATGCACAAACAGGTTGAACCTAAAAAAATAAATTTTAATTACTTGTGTAATTTAATTAGATTAAATGCAAGCTAGGCAAAATAAATCCTTAGAAAAATTAATGGCGCCAATTTAAATTCATTATAAATCTCGAAATTTTACCTTAGGGTGTTACAAACCTACCCCACTTATAGGAATCTCGTCCCGAGATTCAGATAGGCTAGCTAGCAAAGAGATCGGGGTATGTCTTCCTCAGCTCATCTTCTCGCTCCCAAGTAGTCTCATCCTCCGTGTGATGACTCCACTAAACACGGCACATCTTGATCTTCTTGTTCCTGGTAACTCTCTCAGACGTCTCCAGAATCTTCACCGAATGCTCGGTGTAGGTCAGATCCTCCTGCACTTCCAACCCTTCCAACGGTGCTTGCTCTTCCGGCACCCTCAAGCACTTCTTCAACTGAGATACATGGAAGACATCATGCACTCCTGAGAGATTGGGAGGTAACTCCAAACGATATGCTACCTCGCCCTTCCGTTCCAACACATTGAACGGACTAATGTATCTAGGGGCTAACTTCCCCTTCACATTAAACCTGCGGATTCCTCTCATCGGCGAGACCTTCAGATATACATGGTCATCCACCACAAAGGTCAGATCCCGATGATGTACATCCGCATAACTCTTCTGACGAGTCTGAGCGACCCTCAGGTTCTCTCGTACCTACTGCACTTCCGACTGTACAGGGCCTCAAAAGGAGATTTCTTCAGACTGGCCTGATAGCTGTTGTTGTATGAAAACTCTGCAAATGACAGGCATTTATCCCAGCTGGTACCATACTGAATAGCGCAGGTGCGAAGCATATCCTCCAACACTTGGTTGGTTCTCTCTGTCTGCCCATCTGTTTGAGGATGATAGGTGGTACTGAAGCGTAGCTTCGTATCCAACAAATCATGCAACTGCTCCCAGAACCGTGAAGTGAACTGAGATCCTCGATCAGATACGATTTTCTTCGGAACACCATGCAGACAGACGATCCTGGAGATGTACAACTCTGCGAGTCTAGCACCGGAGTAAGTAGTGTGCACCGGAATGAAGTGGGCAACCTTCGTCAACCGATCAACTACTACCCATATAGAGTTGTACCCTTTCGGAGTACGAGGCAATCCAACAATGAAGTCCATAGTGATTTCTCCCACTTCCACTCTGGAATCTTCAACGGCTGCAATAGACCTGCTAGCCTCTGATGCTCTGCCTTGACACGCTGACAAGTGTCGCAGATAGCCACGTACTCTGCAATAGAACGCTTCATCCCATACCCCCAGAATCGTTCCTTGAGGTCATAATACATCTTCGTGCTGCCCGGATGAATGGAATATGCTGTATCATGAGCCTCACTCAAAATCAGCTTCCTGAGATCCTTCACATCTGGCACACATATCCGGCCCTTGTACCACAAGGTACCCTGATCATCCTCTCTAAAATGAGGTGCTTTGCCAATCTTGAGCAGTTCCCGGATCTCCTGCAGCTTCTTATCTTCTTTCTGATGCTGCCTGATCTCTGCCTCTAGAGTGGGTTCTGCCTCGAATGATGCACTCGAGGTGTGATGCAAGAAACCCAGACTCAACTGCTCAAACTCCTCGCATAACTCCTGAGGCATCTGGAAAGCCACGGCCATATGGACATAGCTCTTCCTGCTCGGAGCATCTGCTATAGCATTGGCCTTGCCCGGATGATAGTGAATCTCCAGGTCATAATCCTTGACCAACTCTAGCCATCTTCTCTACCGCATGTTCAGCTCACTCTGAGTGAATATGTACTTGAGGCTCTTGTGATTAGTGTAAATGTCACACCTCTGCCCAAATAAGTAATGCTTCCATATCTTCAGAGCATGCACAACTGCGGCAAACTCCAGATCATGAGTGGGATAATTCAGCTCGTGCCGGCGCAACTGCCGCGAAGCATAAGCTATAACTCTGCCTTCCTGCATCAAAACGCAACCAAGACCATCCCTCGATGCATCACAATACACCGTGAACCTCTTGCTCTGGTCTGGCAGAGTAAGAACTGGCGCCGTAGTCAACCTCTTCTTCAGCTCCTCGAAGGCCATCTGACGCTCATCTGTCCAAGAGAAATCCACACCCTTCTCTAGCAAGGAAGTCAAAGGCTTTGCAATCTTGGAGAAATTCTCAATGAACCTCCCATAATATCCTGCTAAGCCCAGAAAAGAATGGACTTCCTTCACTGTCTGCGGCACCACCCAATCAAGCACATCCTTCACCTTGCCGGGGTCCACAGCAATACCTCCCTTGGAGATGACATGACCGAGGAATGGAACCTCGTCAATCCAAAATTCGCACTTGCTGAGCTTGGCATACAGCTTGTGCTCTCTCAGCCTCTGCAACACGAGCTTCAGATGCTTCTCATGCTCTGCTTCTGACTTGGAATATACCAGGATATCATCAATGAATATCACCACAAAGGTGTCCAGATAATCCATGAAAACCTTGTTCATCAGATGCATGAAGAAAGCAGGAGCATTGGTCAAGCCGAAGGACATGACCGTATACTCGTATAGCCCATACTTGCAGGTGAATGCCGTCTTCGGGATATCCTCGGGACGAATCTTCAGCTGGTGATAACCCGAACGCAGATCAATCTTCGAGAATACACAAGCACCCTAAAGCTGATCAAAGAGATCCTCAATACGAGGCAATGGATGCTTGTTCTTTATGGTGACTACATTCAGATCCCGATAATCGACGCACATTCTCTTCGCGCCATCCTTCTTCTCTACAAGCAATACAGGAAAAGCCAAAGGAGAGAAACTGCGACGGATATAGCCCTTGGCTAGTAACTCGTTGATGGTCTTCTTAACTTCCTCATGCTCAACGGGTGCCATATGATAGGGCCGCTTAGCAATAGGAGCTGTGCCAGGCAAGAGATCAATAGAAAACTCAATGTCGCGATCAGGCGGCATACCTGGCAAATCATCTGGAAAAACATCCGGGAATTCAGACACCACGCGAATACCATCCATGGGTCTAGCCTCCATCTGACAAAGAATTCCAGAGGGCTCCGAAGCACTGACTGTGACTTCCTGTCTATCCGGTGCTGACAAGTGGACAGTCCTCCAAGCACAATCAATCCTGACACCCCATCTAACAAGGGTCTCCATTTCCAAGATCACATCGATACCCTTGGTGTCTAGCACCATCAGATTTGCGCTGAACTCTACCCCCCTTATGACAACACTGACTCTGCGACAGAAGATATGAGACCTCAACTGCCCACCCGGTGAAGATACTAACATGCACCTCTTTAATGTGCTAGTATGAATACCATGATGCTCAACAGAAGACTGAGTAATGAAGGAATGCGTAGCACCAGTATCGAATACCATTGTAGCAGGGTGGGTATTAACCATGAACGTACCAATAACCACGTTGGGAGCCTCGGCCGCCGACTCGGCCGTCACGTGGTTCACCCTGCCCTGTGATGGCGCCTTGGGCTGAGCTGGACGCCCTTGCTGTCCAGACTGCGCCTTCCGGGGACAAACGTTGGCGTAGTGTCCCGTCTCGCCGCAGTGATAGCACGCCCGTGGGAATGCTGGAGCCTGCTGTCCAGCCGGAGGAGTAGGCACTCCCTGCCATGGAGCTGGTGGAGCTGGTGGAGCTGAGCGTGCCGGAGGTGCTGGAAGCCTCTGGCCCTGCCCCACCTGCTGCTGCTGCTGAGGATGAGGTGGGTACTGCTGCTATCACTGCTGGTACGGCTGGATCTGCCTCTGCTTCTGCTGGTACTGGTACCGAGGCTGAGTGTTGCTGCCAGTCGCAGTAGGAGCCATCTTCCTCTTCTTGTCCTCAATCTCTCGGCGCTTGCACTCGGTGTTGAGGGCAGAGTCAACTAGATGGTTGAAGTTGTCGAAGCGGAGGTTCATGAGCGTGTACTCAATGTGATCGTCCAGCCCCTCCTTGAAGCGCTCCTGCTTATCGCCGTTGTTGGCGACCCCAGCGGGGGTGTAGCGAGCGAGCTGGAGGAAACGATCACGGTACTCTGTCACCGTCATAGCTCCCCGAAATGATAAGTACCGGAAAAAGAAAATGTAAATTACTCAGCATTTCCAATTTCACGGAGGTAAACATGGGTGGGCTTGAGCTCAAAAGGAATTTGCGAAAAGAATATGCTCTAATTTACATGCTTAAGCGCAAGGAATTCCTTGTGCTCCATCTTCATCACTCCAGCAGGGATGTGGTGGTTCCTGAAACGCTCCCGGAACTGGACCCAAGTGAGGGCGTCGCAGTCCCGAGCTGGGTAAGACTCCCACCAATCAAGAGCTGAGCCTCACAGCTGCCCTGCCGCATATAGGACTCGCTCTCGGTCGTCGCACTGAGCGACATCCAACTGACGCTCCACTGAACGAAGCCAGTCGTCTGCCTGGAGTGGATCAGCCGCATGGGAGAACGTCGGCGGGTGACCCCTCAGAAAGTCCGCACGCCTGTCGCGGGGCTGCTGCGGTGGAGGAGGTGGCGGCTGGGTGTGGATCTGCTGCAGAGTCTGAACAGTGTTGTTCAGAGTGGCCATCATCTGCATCTGGAGCTGGAAGAACTGCTCTGGAGTTTGGGGTGGAGGCATCGGCATCTGCTGGCCGGTACTCTGGTTGTTCTGCCCCTGCTGGCCAGAACCGGTGCCGGTGCTCTTGGTGTTCACCATCTGTTTGCAGCAGAACGAAATTTATAAGAGACAGATATTGTACGATTCTGGAAAGAAAACTCTTGCAGGATAAAGTAGAGAGTGAAGAGTGTACGGTTTTACCCCCAACGATCTATCTCAGTTTTATTACTTAATTTAAGTCTGCATTGTAACACCCTAAGGTAATTTTCCCTAATTTTAATGAATTTATTTGGGCTTAAATAAATTTTCCAGGGTTTTCTCTTATTTATCTCGCATTTAAAGTAATTTTATAACGCAAGTAATTAAAATTTATCATAGGATCAACTTGCTTGTGCATTCATGCTGGAGCATTATTTTCCTTGTGTTGAGTTCATAGAGTTTGAATTCAAATTCATTTGAATTCAAATGGAATTGTTTGAATAGCTTGGGTGTAGGAAAGAAAAAGAAAAGAAGAAGAAGAGGAGAAGAGAACAGCAGCCCAGCAGCCCAAAACCCCTACTTCTCACCCGTGGGCCCTTTTCCTCCCCCTTCCCCCGCGTGGGCCGCGCCTCGGCCCAGTTCAGCCCCGCGCCTCCCCTCTCTCCTCTCCCCGCGGCCCAACGGCCCATCGGCCGCCTCCTCTGCCTCCATCGGCCGATTCTGCTCCACATCGGCCCGGCTCCATCGGCCGCTCCCCCGCCCGAGCGCGCTCTCTCCTTTCTCTCTCTGACCGCCAGGCCCCTCCTGTCAGCGCCTTCTTCTCCCCTTCCCCTTTCTTCTCCGGCGCTCAACTCCTCCCCGAGATCCTCGGCGACCTCCCCTCCCCTGGGCTCGCACGCCAAGGCAGCACCGCCGCCCTACAAAAGGAACCCCCTGAGCCCCCAGAACCCTGACCCAACCCCTGCGCCGCCCGAGGACCCCCAGCACCGCCGCCCCTTTCTTCCTCCGCACCGGTCACCTCGGCCTCACCGTGGTCCGGGCGCTCCGCCGTGCCTCAAACCGCCACATCCCCCGCAAAAGTTTCCCCTCGCCATCCTGAAGCTCCCCGAGCTCAGTGCCGAAGCCCTACGCCTCGGTATCGACGGGAATTCGCGACGAAGCCGCCGCCGGTGAGCCACTCCGCCGTCCCGATTCATCGCCGCCGGCGCTCTTTGGTCCCTCTTAACCCACGCAGCACCTTCACAGGACCTTCACACGTCGATCTCCGGTGGTCAGGAGCCCGGGGACCCTCGGCATCACCTTCCCCCGCGAGAACCCGAGTCTTTCCGCCACAGGTCGCCGTCGTTCTTCCCTTTCCGCCACAGCCCCGGCCTCCACAACCCCTGGGTGAGCACCTCTTCCACCCCCTGCTTCTTTTGCGCCGGTTGTCGTAGGCTGTAGGCCGCACCCGAAGTCGGAACGCCGTCGCCGGCGTGCGCCGCCGTGCAGACCCGCCGTCCCCGCGAGCCCAACCAGATCGGACCAGTCCGATCCAGATCGGACCGTCCGGACCCCGCTGTTCAGATCGGACCGTCCGACCGGAATGCGTCCGAACCGTTCGATTTAGATCCAACCGCCCAGATTAGAAGCCGCGTACCCTTTCAGCCGTGGCAGTTTTGTTAAAGAGCCCCTGAGTTGCCTTGGAATCAACCCGCAGTCCACCTCCGTTCAAAAGTATTTGCAGTTTAGCCCTGTTTCTTGCTTGGACCCCCCCTGAGCTTTCCAAATTTGAGGTCCGAAGTCCAGTCTGGCTGTTTTAGCGCGTTAACCCTCAGATCTTTCTGGTTTTTGCACCTAAACCCCTGGTTTTTGTCCGGAACCCCCTGTGGCTCAGTTTTTCTCGCAGATAGGTCCCTGGATCTCGTTTCAAGTGTAGTTTTCGCGTTTTAGCTCCGTTTTAGGTGTTCTTTATATCCACGCGATCGTTGTAACATGTAGAATAGTTCTAGCATAGTTTTGTGTGCTATTTCTATGTAATGTTGTACTGTTTCTTATATTTTGTCCTTGCTTGCATGTATGTGTATGTGCTGGGCTATGTTTTGGCGTTGCGATCGTGAGTAGACGCGGAGCCTTTGGACCAGTACCAGGAGGCGCCATCTTCTGAGCAGTTTGAGCAACAGCCAGGAGAGTACGAGGAAGGCAAGTATAACATGAACCTCCTATCACTTTTTAAATACAATTTCATTCTGCATTTTAATTCTGTATGCCTATAAGGACTTTCCTAGCCACTTTATATCCTTTATATATGTCCTTTGGGTTGCATTTTGGTTAGATGTGCTAGGTTGCTGCGCTATAACATACCTTAGTCCTTTTTAATTAAATTTGATTAATGGATCGATGCAACTTAATTCTGGAGCCGACCCTCTGTGCTGTGTGCTTGAGTGGTTTGCGCGTCCTTAAAAGATGTTTTTGTTAGAAACATGGTTTAGGGGGCCAGCACGGTGCTTAGTGCTTGGTTGGCCACTCTCCATAAGGACCGGTTCATAGAGCGACAACCTGGGACAACCGCGCAACCACAAGACTGGAATGGGACGGTCTTGACTTACTAATTAGGTCGTGTTGGTTCGGGAGTAACTTACCTGCGTGGGCAAGAGGGGTGGTAAGCTTCAATGGTCCCTGCTCCTCCGGCTTGGTCTGTGCTGTGTGTCTTGTACCCCCGGAGGTGGGCCCCATCGTTGCTGATCCAGAATCCTTAGCGGTTACACCTTACCAATGTGATCCTTTGTAACGGTCTCGTAGTGTGCTTGCTAGCCATCTCACCTAAGGAAGTGTGATGAACCACTAGCGTAGCTCACGACTTGTGGGTAAAGTTGTGCAACCTCTCGAGAGTGTAAAACTGATATATCAGCTGTGCTCACAGTCATGAGCGGCCCAGATCCTCCGTCTGATTAGTGGGGTTATCAACCTTTGATTAGGGAGACTCCCCGGGTGGTTTTGGTTTGGATGGTTCTCAGTAGTTCTTAATTAATATTGACTAATTCTTATGCAATTGGGTTTATGGTAATTCATCTACTTGTAGTGATTAGCTTTAATAAAATTTGCCAAGATTAAAAGCTAATGCAGTTGAGTCAGTTAACCTTAGAACCTCATACTCGTGTTATACTTGTTGAGTACGAGTTTGTACTCACACTTGCCTCTCTACTCTTCTGTTCTATTTCGGATATCTTTGACTGCTGCTCAGTGCCCGGCAACGTGGAGGACTACGTCAGCGGCTTCGACGACTTCTAGGCGTTTGTCTCCCAGTCGACGTCCCTGTGGCGCCCAGCTCTTCATGTATCCCTTTTACGCTTCCGCAACTCTTGAACTGATTCTTGATTCGGTTGTAATAAAGATATTCATTTTATAATTTATACGCTTTTATTCGTGACATGTGTTGTGATATCTTGATAATCTGTTGTATATATGCGTGACTTGATCCTGGCGCATATATGATTGCTCGATTTATGTTCTTATAAATCGGGTGTGACAGATTGGTATCAGAGCCGTGTCGACGGTAGGACGAAGCCTAGATAGAAATGGTCGAGTTTAGGGATTTCCTTCCGCTTACTTTGCTTCCGCAAAACTCAAACCTTCGTTTCTGCTTCTATTCCTTGAGTCTTAAGCTCTTGATTGGCTATCCCACCTGCCTTTTTTGAGAAGTAATTTGATGTGGCAGAACCGGTCGAATTATTCCGGCTCAAGTGCGTTAATGACCGCCGTACGATCCGCAATCAGCTTAACGCACTTCAAACGGAACAATCCTTTGGTCTGTCGGGTCTCCGCCCGATACAACCACGGTTCAGCAGGATCGAAGCAGGTTTATCTCGCACGAAGGCGAGTTCACATCACAGATTAGCTCATCAATTTTTAATTTTACAACCATATATACATTATTACAAACGAGTTTCAAAGACAGGTAAACTTATACATAACCATGTTCAACTGACAAGCATAACAGCTTGTCCAACTCACAGCGGAAGAAAAAAGTTTTACGCGACTACCGGCGTCGCGAAGGTAGACACCAAGCTTAGCCCGGGGCTTGGTGTTACTCCGGAGGGTCAGTGCCGGCCGGGGACGGGTCCCACTCCACGGACCAGCCAAATGGAACGGACGTAGGCCACTCAAAGCTGTCCGTGGGATTCTCGTAGGTTAGACCTGAAACAGACATTAGCAAGGCTGAGTATTCTAATACTCAGCAAGGCTTACCCGGGTTTGGGTATACTTAGCCCATAACTAGACTCATGAAGTTATTGTAAAGGCTCTAGGTTTATTTTCAGCTGAAAAGCAACAAAGAGTATGAACTACTTTCAAATTTTAGCTTTCAGATTCTAACTTGGTTAGCCATTCTAGGTTAGCACCTACACTAAACAAGCAAGGTAGTGATTATCATCCATCAGGATTATCTCATCAACAATTACACTTATTACTCAATGTGGTAAAAGGGATAAGCAGTCTCAAGCATCGTGAGAGGCGGACGATTCGAATCGAATTTAACCTTGCAAGGTAAACCTAACTCACACGCTTGGAATACCAACAGGGCATTCCGAAGCAACCGTTTCCCTCATATTCCGGGTTATGGATCGGGGCCACCACAAGCGACTGCAGGACCGTACGCACACCCAATGTGTACAGGACATACGTCTGTAGCGCGACTACAAAACCCGTATTCCTGTCTGCCTTGCAGAACGTACTCCCACACGTCGGTGCGTGTAAACATAAAATAAAAGTCGAGTGGTGGGAGCGCGTCCATTTGCCGGGCCAATCGGGTACTAGGCTTACCGCTTACCATATTTCGCGGCATGTGGCTAGTACTTTCAAAAACTTAGCCACCACTACCACACGGATCGACCTTAAGACTTTTATCAAAACAGACAGGGTAAAACCTCAGGTCATGATACAACACATGACCCTGTCCGTCATCCTTATAGTGGTTGCAGAAATGTAAACATGCAACTCCTATATCGCGCGAGTGACAGGAAATCACCCGACTTCTACCGGTCCTATTAGCGAAGCATCTATCCGTTAAGGATTCGGGAGCATTACATTGGATTCTTAGAATTTATGCATCTAGGGTTTCATCTCAACTCCTAGACCTAATGCAAAGTATAATATAGCTAGATATAGATTACAGTGTAAATAAAGTAGTGGGATATGTCCGGGGCTTGCCTTCGGGAGTAGGGGTAGGGGCAGGAGAGTCAGAGATTTCCGAACTCGGGTTCGGAACTTCAGTTAGTCCTTCGACGACGTGTGCTGGATCTTCTGAAAAACCTTGGTCTTGTCCTAAGACCAATTCGTAGTCCCCGTCGTCGAGTGTCGTTGATTCTACATGAAATGCAATACATTAATAAGGTGAATTTTAAATTTAAAATTCAAATATTATATCACATCCAATTAGCACACAAACATGTATAGAATAAAGAGGGTTTAGATTTGAAACACCATTTATAAGATATGGTAAAAGTTTATTGTAATATAAATTAAGCCTTTGGGTTAAATTTGAAATAAACTAAAATTTGATTTCAAAACTTTAAATAAAAGATCATAGAAACTTAATTATATATTAGCATCATAAAACATTACATTAGTGATTACTAAAATTCCAATTAGAAGAGGTTCTACATTAGGTTTATTTTAAATTTGAAAGCTCAAATTAAAGATGTTAAGTTTAAATTAAATGTGGAGTTTGAAATTGCACAAGGTCATTTAGGGCTTAAAGAATATCATGCTAAACTTAAAGATAAACAAAAGAGCATGAAATGACAAGATCACATGTGTATTACCCCTTAATTTTAGATGTTTAATAAAGGCAAAAGTATTTTGTTTCACACTAAACTCTATTAATAAAAGTCATAGAGTTTGAAATCTACTTTCTAACAAAATTTGTTTCACTATTTTTAGATTTTTCTGTGGATTGTTATGAATTTTACAAGACAGAATAGACCCTCACATGAAATAACAGATTTCCTTTATACATTAGTCCCTGCATTTAACATCTAGCCCCCTGGAAAGAAAGTACTCCACGCAATTAAACCCAAACCATGGCCGGCGGTGGGGAAGCTCCTGCCCGGCCAGATTCCGGCCGGTGAGGTCGCCGGCGGTGAGGGGAAAAGAGAGGGGGAGCACGAGGGGACCTAGGGCTACCTGTGGGCGGTCTCGGAGGGGGTCAAGGCGGTCGGAGGAGGGCTACCCGCGGTGGGCCGAGCCGGTGGCTGGAGGCGCACGGCGGCGGGTGGCTTCCGGTGGGCGGAGGTGGAAGAGAACTGGCTGGGGAGGTTCTATAGGGCACGAGGAAGCTCACGGTACAGTCAATTTGAGGAGGGAAAGGGCGGAAGGAGAAGTCCCACGGTGGCCCGAGCTCACGGCGGCAATGGAGGAGCGGCGAGGTACTGACACGCGCGCGGGGGAGGTCGGGGGCGTCAATTTATAGGCAAGCGGATCGACGGTGAGCTGCTAGTGTCGTAGAGCAGGAGGGAGGGGAGGGGATAAGGCCGGCCGCAGGGTTTTGCGGCGGCGGCAGGAGTGGCGCCGGCGGCGGTGCGGCAGTGCCGCAGGCGCCGTGGCGCGCGGCCAGGACGCCAGCAAAGGGGAGGGGTAGAGCGGTGGCCAAGCAAGAGTCGACGCGTGGATGGGGAAGGGCAGGGGAGCTGGCCGGCGGTGAGCCAGTGCGGCCCATAAATCCGGCGACAGAAGAAACAGAGGAAGCAGAGCAGGGGGGGGGCAGAACGCAGGGAGGAAGAAGGGGAGGTGAACTGACTTGTGGACTAAACTGTGATTTCAGAGAAAGCCAGGGGCTATACTGTAAAGGGCTTGTAACCTTTAAACCAATGCTCAAATGGAGATGGTCCAAAAATCAAAAGTGCATGGTTTTTCAAACCCTACAACTTCTCTTTAAGGTTCATCTACAGTTGAGCAATAGTTTTTGAGTTAAAATGAACTTAGTAATAATTTCATGTTTTATGTAAATCCCTAAGTAAAATTACTTTTGCACATACATCCTATGGTAATTTCACATATATTTTTACAATTTGACCACAGATACTACTTTTTGCAAAATAACCCTTATGCTTTTAATCTTTTCCCTCATCTCCATCCATTTTGCATAAAAGGGCCTTTAGTTAATATTAATTGCATAAACGTCCTTTCTTTCATAACATTGCGTACATAAAGTATATTTTTGCCAAACTTTGAACATACAAGCATGCTTAAAATCTAAGATATAACCTAGCTAATTACCTGAGTGTCACAGCCTTCCCCCCTAAAAAGAATCTCGTCCCGAGATTCTGAAGCAGGATGGAACAGGAAGATCAAGTTCGAAGATTTGTTTGGAAGAAATCGGGAAAGTTGCGTTGAAGATAAGATTCGGTTTCCCATGTTGCCTCTTCCTCTGTGTGATGATTCCATTGAATCTTGTACATTTTGATGGTCTCTCTTCTGGTACTTCTTTCTTTCGTGTCGAGAATTCTGATGGGATGTTCTGTATAGGTCAAATCTGGTTCGATTTCGATAGCTTGGGAATCAATGATCTCGGTGGGGATTTTAACACACTTTCTGAGTTGGGATACATGAAAGATGTTATGGATGGCCGCTAATTGAGAAGGAAGTTGGAGACGATAAGCTACAGGTCCACAAATTTCAAGGATTTCAAAGGGTCCGATGTATCGAGGAGCAAGCTTCCCTTTTACACCGAATCTTTGAACACCTCGGATAGGAGATACTCGAAGATATACGAAGTCTCCGACGTGAAACTGTAAGGGTCTTCTTCGTATATCAGCGTAGCTTTTCTGTCGAGATTGGGCGGCCTTTAGATTGTCCTGGATTAGCTTGACCTTATCCTCTGCTTCTACAACTAGATCGGGTCCAAAAGTTTTACGCTCGCCGGTTTGTGACCAACTCAAAGGAGTTCGGCATCGGCGACCGTATAATGCTTCAAAGGGAGCCATTTTAATACTTGTCTGATAGCTATTGTTGTAAGAGAATTCTGCTAGTGACAAGTATCTATCCCAATTTTTGTCAAATTGGAGTACACAAGCTCTGAGCATATCTTCCAGAATTTGGTTTATTCGCTCAGTTTGCCCATCCGTTTGAGGATGATAGGCGGAGCTTCGAATTAATTTAGTCCCAAGAGCTTCATGAAGTTGCTCCCAGAACCTTGCAACAAATTGTGCTCCACGATCAGAAATGATCGTTTTAGGTACTCCATGAAGTCGAATAATTTGATCCAAATAGATCTCAGCATACTTCTTAGCAATATACGTAGTATGCACGGGAAGGAAGTGTGCGGTTTTGGTTAATCGATCAACGATTACCCAAACAGAATCATGCCTCCGAGAAGTGTTGGGTAAGCCAACGATAAAGTCCATGCTGATATCCTCCCATTTCCATGAAGGAATAGGTAGCGGTTGAAGAATACCAGCAGTCTTTAAATGACTGGCTTTGACTCTTTGGCAGATATCACATTCTGACACATATTTGGCGATTTCTCGTCTCATACGAGTCCACCAAAAGTTGTGTTTTAGATCCTAATACATCTTCGTACTACCGGGGTGTATGGAAAATTTAGATAGATGGGCTTCATCCATTATTTGTTTTCGGAGTTTATGGTCTTTTGGTACAACAATACGCTCGTTGAACCATAAAACTCCTTCAGGATCTACTCGGAAGCACTTATATTTCCCTTCACCTTGGGTTATTTTCTGTTTGATGATTTTAACCCCTTCATTACGCTGTTGTGCTAGAACAATATTATCTCTGAGTGTGGCTTCAACCGAGATATGGTTTAAGTCACCTTGGGAAACGATCTCTAGATTAAGTTTACTCATTTCCCAACAGAGAGTCTCGTTGAACGCTTCAACGGACAAGCAGGAGCAATGTGCCTTGCGACTGAGGGCGTCGGCAACAACGTTAGCTTTGCCGGGATGATAGTGTACTTCTAAATCATAATCTTTGATTAGTTCTAGCCAGCGTCTTTGCCTCATATTCAGGTCTGCTTGGGTAAAGATATACTTGAGGCTTTTATGATCAGTGTAGATATGACATTTCATACCCATCAGATGGTGTCTCCAGATCTTTAGGGCATGAATAACAGCTGCAAGTTCCAGATCATGAGTAGGGTAGTTCTGTTCATGAACCCTAAGTGCTCGTGATGCATATGCAATGACTCGGTTGTCTTGCATAAGTACACAACCAAGTCCAGTTCCTGATGCATCACAATAGATGTCAAAAGGTTTTGAGACATCTGGTTGAGCTAAGACTGGTGCAGTCGTAAGATGATTTCTAAGGATATGCAATGCATCTTCGCATTTTTGATCCCAGGAGAATTTCACACCTTTCTTTAGTAGTTCGGTCATAGGTTTGGCTATTCTGGAAAAGTCAGGAATGAAACGGCGATAATAGCCAGCTAGACCGAGAAAACTACGAATTTGATGGACGGAGGTTGGGGGTTTCCAATCCATCACTTCTTGTACTTTACTGGGATCGACAGATATTCCGTCACTAGAGATGGTATGGCCCAGAAATTTGACCGTATCTAGCCAAAACTCACATTTAGAGAATTTGGCATATAGGTGGTGGTTTCTTAATCGTTGAAGGATGACATGGAGATGCTTAGCATGATCTTCTGGAGTTTTAGAGTAGATCAAGATGTCATCAATGAAGACCACGACAAACTTGTCGAGCTCTTGCATGAAAACTGAATTCATGAGGTACATGAAATAGGCTGGGGCATTAGTGAGACCAAACGACATGACAAGATACTCGTATAGACCATATCGAGTGGAGAAAGCTGTTTTTGGAACATCACTGGGCCGAATTTTAATTTGGTGGTAGCCGGAACGAAGATCTATTTTAGAAAACACCTTGGCTCCGGCTAATTGGTCAAAGAGGATATCAATGCGGGGTAGAGGGTACTTATTTTTGATAGTCACCGCATTGAGGGGACGATAATCAACACACAGCCTTAAGCTATTATCTTTCTTTTTCACAAATAAGGCCGGACAACCCCATGGTGATGCACTTGGACGAATGAAGCCTTTATCTAAGAGATCTTGGAGTTGGATTTTTAACTCGGCCAACTCATTAGGAGGCATGCGATAAGATCTTTTGGAAATAGGGGCTGTACCAGGTTGAAGTTCTATAATGAACTCAATATCTCTGTCTGGGGGCATTCCAGGTAAGTCATCTGGGAAAACATCCGGATATTCACAGACGACTGGAATATCTTCTAGCTTAACCCCAGATACAGCATAGGTGTAAGAGTTGAACGACTTTGATGGTGGTAGATAAAGAAGAGTAGATTCATGCTCTAATGAACCTATCTCCACCATACGGGAAGGGATATCTATGGATATATGGTACTGGGTCATCCAATTCATTCCTAAAAGAACATCCACTCCTTTTAGATCCAACAATAATAAATCTGCCCTCATCAAATGGTTGCCCATTTGAATTGGTACGCCTCTACAGACGTGATTTGCAGAGATACTACCACCAGGAGTTGTTATCATATATATCCCATTAACAGGACAAATTTCCAAGCCTATCTTAGTCCCCAATTTTGTATTGACAAAGCTATGGGTAGCACCAGTATCAAAAAGAACAGTAACGGGGTAATGATTGATAGAAAATGTACCCGTCAGTATTGGTGCCCCTTCAGGGAGTTCGGAGAGTGTAGTGAGATTCACCCTCCCTTGTCGGACTTGCACCACTTGTCTCTTACCCTTGCCCTTATAATTCAGATTAGATGTTTGCCCTTGGAATGATTTCCTAGGTTGAGGGCAATCCTTGATGAAGTGGGACGGGCTTCCGCAATTGAAACAGCGATAATTGCTGTTTCCTGGAGTAGCTGGCGGAAAGCTCGGCCGCAGACCTTGTTGAGGTTGTTGCTGATTTTGTGGCAGGGGTGGTCGGTTGAATGGTACTTGTTGGGGAGGTCGGGCTACCCATCTGCCAGATATGTTGCCTCGAGATGGAACTCGAGGGGCATTGCTCGGGACCAACCGATACCGCGGCGACTGTGGAGTTGTAGGCCCGGTGGGTGCTTTTCGTTTCTTTTCCGCTCGGTGGGCGGCAATGCAATCTTCTTGAGTTATGGCCATGTTGACCAACTCATTGAAATCATTGGCCTTCACTAGATTCAGCCATTCTTTGAGCTTGGTGTTTAGGCCTCGACGGAAACGATCACATTTGCGGGCATCTGTATCCGCATGTGATCCCGCATACTGGCACAGGTGATTGAAAACCTGTGCATACTGTGTAACCGTACGGGTACCTTGGGTCAGGCTTAGAAATTCATTGAGCTTCCGCTCAATGAGTCCTGCTGGTATATGATGTGCGCGGAATGCAGTCCGAAACTCATCCCAAATAATCACGTGTTCGGCGGGTTGCATTGCATGGAACTGATCCCACCAAAGACGTGCATGGCCTCTGAGTTGCTGGCAGCAAAAAGCACCTTGTTCTCCTCTGAACATGGAGCTGACAGTAAGGCAAATTTGGACTCAATAGTCCGCAACCAGGCATCCGCATCTAAAGGTTCCTCGGCTTTGTGGAATAAAGGAGGTTGGGTGCTGAGGAAGTCCTGATAGTTGGCCGACAGAGGTTCACCTCGGCCTCGCGGTTGCTGCTGGAAATGGCCCATCTGAGCTTGTACAAGTTGATTTAATAGCTCAGTCTGCCGGGCCATAACCTCGGCCAAATTCGGAGGTGGCGGCGGTGGTTGCTGGGAACTACCGGGTTGTCCTGCCGGAATCCTTCCGGGGTTCCTCGAGTAGCTCCACCATCTGAAATAAATAAGATATCCATTATCAACATAATCTTGCTCCAATTTCAGATAAGATACAATTTATCCAGCTGAAATATAATGCATATGCTCCATTCAATCTACTTATAACAGGTACACAGATGTTGAGCAGGATAACCGAAACTTAGGATTTGGATTACTATAAAGATACTACTATCTTACATCAGTACACTCCCAAGGTTACAAACTTTTACCCAAAAATACTTGCCACATATACAACAAGTGGCTTTATAACTAGATGTTCTACCCACTACTTATGTTACATCTTATACATTTATTACATCTAATCCACCACGCTGTCACTATGACTAAAAGTCATCAAAATTGCCCACTGATGACTGGCTTCCAAAAGAGGAATGATAGGGACTGACGACAGGATCGCCATGCTCAGAATCAAGCTCGGAGACTCCTTCAATCTCCTCTGGATCTTCTTCTTCAGCTTCAGGTGTTGCAGGTGAACAGGTGGAATCGGGGGCTGCTGCAATTCTTCAATCTGAGCTTGAGCATCATCCACTGCAAGGATCAGATCTTGAACTTGTGCCTGTAGAAATCAATAACAGTATCCCGCTGAGTGATTATGTGATCACTCTCGTTGATCTGATCTTCACGATGATGGATGGTCTCGTTTTGAGTAGCAATTATTCCGTTCTTCTCAATTACCACTGCTTGAAGTTGGTCTGCCTGGGTGAAGTATTGGCAGCGTCCCGTGGAAACTTCGCGCAGCAGTAATCAGATGGCTTATCTCACGGCGTAGCAGCATGTGATAGTGGTATTGCACGCCCGTGTAACGCCTCATTCCTTGCACTACTTCTCCTGGTGGACCTTCCAACTATGACTTTCAGGAATTATTCTGAGGTCTGCTCCACTTCACTAGGATCTGTTGTGGCGAACAAACCTATAGGTTGTCCTACAACTTCCTCGGGGTGTTGACTGCAAAAGGCATAAATGGCTTCTAGGGCCGCTGCTTCAATGGTGTCCATAATCCTGTAGCCCGTCGTGCTGACCTCAATGGGCTGCCATTGTGAACGGAAGGGATGCTGAGGTATACTATCCTGAATGAGCCCTGTGGATTCCGTCTTCCACATGTTCAACAGCATCGTACTGCGGGGGTTTGTATAATGGAAAGCCTGCAAAGATTCCATAGCAAGCGGGAAAACCCTCCCAGTGAAGGGCATTGGGTGTGGAGATGCCCTTCCGGATCCCAGAAAACATTGGAAGGTGCTGCATCTGCGACCAGGATGCAAATGGTAAAACTTGTTATCTTGTTAGGAGAATACAAGATAAACAGATCAAGATAACCAATTTGATAACAGCAAAGGCTGGAAATCAGATGGAAAACTAAGACCCATATAAGATACCCAACTTAAAGCTATCCTTAATTCTTCATTACCCATTCCAAAAACAAATGGATATCTATGATGTATAAAATTCTTTCATTGAGAAAAGATGTATGCACGCGCTTCTCGCCCTCACAACCAAAACAACTGCCGAATATTTCGGACTTACGTAGTCAATTTCGGTGGCATAACCATACGTCTCTCACTATATATAACTAGTCGGTAAACCCTACGCGTCTAATAGCGTGAACGTGGTTAGTGTACCTGCAGAAGAAAACACAGATATATATTTCGTGAACCTTTCATGGCAGCACGACATGAAAGCGTCCCAAACATACTGTTCACTATAGAAACAGCATCTGTACAATTACCGCGTACAGACAACGTTAACATACGTTATCGAAACAACGTATTCACGGGGGTACCGCAATATGCGGGGGTATGAACAGCGATCGCCATACCTGCGCCGAACCATATACTCCAATTAATCAACCTAAGTTGGTATATTGGCAGCATCTCAAGTAGGCCACTGCTTGAGAAACAGCGTTCGGTTCGCATCACCGACGGGAAGGCCAAGCTCCTCAGTTGGCTGAGGATCCTTACCTTCTTACCTCCGTACGTAGATGTCGTTACAGGAAGTAAGGTTGGATTATGCAGGAATTTAGTTTTGACAAAAAGTAGTGCTGCAGTCAATCTATCTATACATATATAGATACCATTAGCCACCTGATACTTTCCCATATAAACCCTTAGGGCTTTACGTTCTAAGTACAACCTTAACGAATCCAACGTATTTTTGGTAAACCATTTGTTGGCAACTTTTATCCAGAAAACACCTTTTAAGAGCTATTCTGGGTGTAAAGATAAACCTACAGCTCTGATACCAGCTGTGGCAGAACCGGTCGATTATTCCGGCTCAAGTGCGTTAATGACCGCGTACGATCCGCAATCAGCTTAACGCACTTCAAAACGGAACAATCCTTTGGTCTGTCGGTTCCGCCCGATACAACCACGGTTCAGCAGGATCGAAGCAGGTTTATCTCGCACGAAGGCGAGTTCACATCACAGATTAGCTATCAATTTTAATTTTACAACCATATATAATTATTACAAACGAGTTTTCAAAGACAGGTAAATTATACATAACCATGTTAACTGACAAGCATAACAGCTTGTCCAACTCACAGCGGAAGAAAAAGTTTTACGCGACTACCGGCGTCGCGAAGGTAGACACCAAGCTTAGCCCGGGGCTTGGTGTTACTCCGGAGGGTCAGTGCCGGCCGGGGGACGGTCCCACTCCACGGACCAGCCAAATGGAACGGACGTAGCACTCAAGCTGTCCGTGGGATTCTCGTAGGTTAGACCTGAAACAGACATTAGCAAGGCTGAGTATTCTAATACTCAGCAAGGCTTACCCGGGTTTGGGTATACTTAGCCATAACTAGACTCATGAAGTTATTGTAAAGGCTCTAGGTTTATTTTCAGCTGAAAAGCAACAAAGAGTATGAACTACTTTCAATTTTAGCTTTCAGATTCTAACTTGGTTAGCCATTCTAGGTTAGCACCTACACTAAACAAGCAAGGTAGTGATTATCACCATCAGGATTATTCATCACAATTACACTTATTACTCAATGTGGTAAAAGGGATAAGCAGTCTCAAGCATCGTGAGAGGCGGACGATTCGAATCGAATTTAACCTTGCAAGGTAAACCTAACTCACACGCTTGGAATACCAACAGGGCATTCCGAAGCAACCGTTTCCCTCATATTCCGGGTTATGGATCGGGGCCACCACAAGCGACTGCAGGACCGTACGCACACCCAATGTGTACAGGACATACGTCTGTAGCGCGACTACAAAACCCGTATTCCTGTCTGCCTTGCAGAACGTACTCCCACACGTCGGTGCGTGTAAACATAAAATAAAAGTCGAGTGGTGGGAGCGCGTCCATTTGCCGGGCCAATCGGGTACTAGGCTTACCGCTTACCATATTTCGCGGCATGTGGCTAGTACTTTCAAAACTTAGCCACCACTACCACACAGATCGACCTTAAGACTTTTATCAAAACAGACAGGGTAAAACCTCAGGTCATGATACAACATGACCCTGTCCGTCATCCTTATAGTGGTTGCAGAAATGTAAACATGCAACTCCTATATCGCGCGAGTGACAGGAAATCACCCGACTTCTACCGGTCCTATTAGCGAAGCATCTATCCGTTAAGGACTCGGGAGCATTACATTGGATTCTTAGAATTTATGCATCTAGGGTTTCATCTCAACTCCTAGACCTAATGCAAAGTATAA